>NC_081308.1:29132788-29434807 GCF_030435805.1 Mustela lutreola | reverse complement strand
ATGTATGGTGAGATTCCAGGAAGAGCAAGGCTAGAGCATTGGAATGGAGTTGGATGGGCATCAACAGATGGTGGATAAGATCACAGAAGCCAAGAGGAAGGGTAAGGCTGGTCACCCTGTGTAAGCCTTTTAAAGCATTTTTACTTTTACTCTAAGTAGACTTTTGAACAGAGAAATGACATCATTTGTCATGCATTTATAAAGATCTCTCTGGCTGCTGCTGGAAAATAGACTTCAATGGAGCAAAGGCAAATGCAGGGCAACAATGAGGCTATGTTATAATCCAGAGAGATGATGGTGCTTGGACCACAGTGGTCACTTCGATGCTGTAAGATAATTTCAGAATCTATAAATATTTTGAAGTATATGAACTAGATGTGGAGTAAGAACGAGAAGAATTAATGATGACTCATGCAAACAGGAATTGACTCAGTTTAGCTCAGCAAAAAGAATTACTGTGGGGATGCCCATTAAGCTAAAACTGGAACGGGTCTGGTTAATCAAGAAGCATGACAGTCCTTGGATTGCTTTCTCCCTCATGGCACCTCTGCTTCAGTGAGGTGCAGTGAGAACTGCCCAGCCCAGGAGTTACTACTTGATGAAGTGGTTTTGTTTTTGTTTTTGTTTTTTTAATTTCTTGTTTGACTTCAATTAGTTCCTTGAAATATAATGGATTTAAATATAAAACTAGAGAGGGGCACCTGGGTGGCTCAGTGGGGTAAAGCCTTTGCCTTCTGCTCAGGTCATGATCCCAGGTTCCTGGGATCGAGCGCCACATTGGGCTCTCTGCTTAGTGGGGAGCCTGGCCTCTCACTGCTTGCCTCTCCACCTACTTGAGATCTCTGTCTGTCAAATGAATAAACAAAATCTTTAAAAAAAAACATAAAACCATGGGGGCTTAAGTGGGTACGAGAAGAATAAATGAAACAAGATGGGATTGGGAGGGAGACAAACCATAAGTGACTCTTAATCTCACAAAACAAACTGAGGGTTGCTGGGGGGAGGGGGTTTGGGAGAAGGGGGTGGGATTATGGACATTGGGGAGGGTATGTGCTTTGGTGAGTGCTGTGAAGTGTGTAAACCTGGTGATTCACAGACCTGTACCCCTGGGGATAAAAATATATGTTTATAAAAAATAAAAAAATAAAAAATAAATGCAAATAAATAAATAAATAAATAAAAAGTAAACCAGAGAAAATGTAGGAAAATAAAGGAAAAGGATCTTGAGAACAAAGAAAGCAGGAATGATAGATTTTGAAAATCGGTGACAAATAATTAAATAACTGAGGTGAAGAATGGAAAACAGCGAGAGAAAACAAAACAAACCCAATGGAATACTTTTAAAACACCACTCTTACATAGTATATCACTTGCATGTTTAATGCTTTCAATTTAGTAGCGAACATCATTTTCACTAAAGGAGATGTTATTTTTTTAAAGACAGTTAGGGGAGTCTGGGTGGCTCAGTAGGTTGGGCTGCTGCCTTCAGCTCAGGTCATGCTCCCAGGGTCCTGGGATGGAGAACTGGGTCGGGCTCCCTGCACAGCGGAGAGCCTGCTTCTCTGTCTCCCTCTGCCTGCCACTCTCCCTACTTGTGCTATCTCTCTGTCAAATAAATAAATAAATAAATAAATAAATAAATAAATAAATAAATAAAAAAAATAAGAGGCGGTTAGATGGACTGTATATACTGATGGTCTTAAACATCAGGTCACCCAACAGTGTTCTGTACCCTGAAATGGAGTTTATTACCTGATGTCACAAGGCCTTACCAGCTGAAAATTACTTTTTTGTTTGTGTGTTTTTTATCAAATTGCCAAGTTCAGTTTGTTGATCTTCAAAATCAATTAGGCCAATATCTTCCCCTGTTGACTATTTGTATTTTAGTCAATTATTATTATTAGAATGATTATGCTTTGATTATGAAAACAGGACTATCCCTAGGGCCTAAACAAGTCTTATTATGGTAATTGCTTTACGAGGTATAATTTTAATATTTGGAAAATTCGAGATCACAATGAATTTCAAATATATGGTACTAATAGAAGAGTGAATATCTGGAATTTGTAATGATGCTACTAATGTTCTCCTGAGGCCTTTGGGACACAGTTGCTTTCTTCTCCAACCAACATTTACTACTATTACTGATAAGGTAATTTCCATATTTTATTGTGGATATACTCATTGCAGGAAATCCAAATTCCCCTGTAAAATCGTTCATTTTATTCTTTACAGTAGATCCTTCCTCTTTGTACCACTAGTGAGTATCCATTGTTATGGTAAAAATTTTAATCTTTGCAGTTGCAGTCATTTTATAAGCATACCCATATTTAGTTTAAGAATAATATTTGTCCAAATTCTGGCCTAATACCTAATAATGGCATTTTCTGTATTGTTCTTTTTTGTTTCTTTTTTTTTTCCTTTTTTTTTATTAATTTTTTTTTCATTTATTTATTTTCAGCATAACAGTATTCATTATTTTTTCACCACACCCAGTGCTCCATGCAATCCATGCCCTCTATAATACCCACCACCTGGTACCCCGACCTCCTACCCCCCCTGCCACTTCAAACCCCTCAGATTGTTTTTCAGAGTCCATAGTCTCTCATGATTCACCTCCCCTTCCAACTTCTCCCAACTCCCTTCTCTCTAACTCCCCATGTCCTGCATGCTATTTGTTATGCTCCACAAATAAGTGAAACCATATGATAATTGACTCTCTCTGCTTGACTTATTGCACTCCGCATAATCTCTTCCAGTCCCATCCATGTTGCTACAAAAGTTGGGTATTCGTCCTTTCTGATGGAGGCATAATACTCCATAGTATATATGGACCACATCTTCCTTATCCATTCGTCTGTTGAAGGGCATCTTGGTTCTTTCCACAGTTTGGTGACCGTGGCCATTGCTGCTATAAACATTGGGGTACAGATGGCCCTTCTTTTCACAACATCTGTATCTTTGGGGTAAATACCCAGGAGTGCAATTGCAGGGTCATAGGGAAGTTCTATTTTTAATTTCTTGAGGAATCTCCACACTGTTCTCCAAAGTGGCTGCACCAACTTGCATTCCCACCAACAGTGTAAGAGGGTTCCCCTTTCTCCACATCCTCTCCAACACATGTTGTTTCCTGTCTTGCTAATTTTGGCCATTCTAACTGGTGTAAGGTGATATCTCAATGTAGTTTTAATTTGAATCTCCCTGATGGCTAGAGATGATGAACATTTTTTCATGTGTCTGATAGCCATTTGTATGTCTTTATTGGAGAAGTGTCTGTCCATATCTTCTGCCCATTTTTTGATATGCTTGTCTGTTTTGTGTGTGTTGAGTTGGAGGAGTTCATTATAGATCCTGGATACCAACCTTTTGTCTGTACTGTCATTTGCAAATATCTTCTCCCATTCCTTGGGTTGCCTCTTTGTTTTCTTGACTGTTTCCTTTGCTGTGCAGAAGCTTTTGATTTTGATGAAGTCCCAAAAGTTCATCTTCGCTTTTGCTTCCTTTGCCTTTGGAGACATATCTTGAAAGAAGTTGCTGTGGCTGATATCGAAGAGATTACTGCCTATGTTCTCCTCTAGGATTCTGATGGATTCCTGTCTCACACTGAGGTCTTTTATCCATTTTGAGTTTATCTTTGTGTACGGTGTAAGAGTGGTTGAGTTTCATTCTTCTACATATAGCTGCTCAGTTTTCCCAGCACCATTTATTGAAGAGACTGTCTTTTTTCCACTGTATATTTTTTCCTGTTTTGTCAAAGATTATTTGACCATAGAGTTGAGGGTCCATATCTGGGCTCTCTACTCTGTTCCACTGGTCTATGTGTCTGTTTTTATGCCAGTACCATGCTGTCTTGGTGATCACAGCTTTGTAGTAAAGCTTGAAATCAGGTAACGTGATGCCCCCAGTTTTATTTTTGTTTTTCAACATTTCCTTAGTGATTCGGGGTCTCTTCTGATTCCAGACAAATTTTTGGATTATTTGCTCCAGCTCTTTGAAGAATACCGGTGGAATTTTGATCAGAATGGCATTAAAAGTATAGATTGCTCTAGGCAGTATAGACATTTTAGCAATGTTTATTCTTCTGATCCAAGAGCATGGAATGGTATTGTTCTTTTTAAGAGTCTCTATATTGAAATAATTTACTGTATATAAAACTACTATTTAAAACACAAAGGATTTAAGAAATAGAAACAAAAATTCAGTGAACATAAAGATGACAAAAAGTATTGCTTTTGAAAATACTATGCAGCTGGAAATATTGTCATGGTGATTTTAATTCTGGGATATCTTTCAGGAGTTTTAAAGTCATGAATGAAAAATGCCAAGTTGATGTTTAATTAATACCTCTGGAAGGGAGATTTAATTACATGGAATTTGTGGATTTTTTTTTTCTGTCCTCTTTGACTTTGGAATAATACAAAACAACATGAAATCATTTTATTATATTAAAAAATGAGGACTGGAATAATTAGGAGTGTAAGAGCTACATGTGTATAATGTAATTTTATATTGTATTACCCAGAAGAAGTGCTTATGTCACACATATCCAATTCTACCCATGACTTTTATGAGGACTTCAGGAACTTGGGACTACCTAGAATTGTTATTATCTTATGATATGTATTTTGTTAATTAATTAATGAAATTAATGAACATAAGTGTTATATTTAGAATATTTAAAATGCAGGTAAATAAATTAATTGCTTCCAAAGGTCATTTTACTTCCAAACTCTACAAGTATCATTAATGTATGAAATGTTCTGTGACTTTCCACTTTCATGGATTAAAAGAATTAAAATAATGCTGGAAACAAACAATTCACTGGTAATATTAGTAAAAAGGAGAGCTAGATTAAAGGGAATTTTAGCCTCACAAGTTATAATGTCATACAGTTTGATTATAAGTAACATCTTAATTTGGGAAAGGTAAAACAAAACAAAGTCATTAACTTTTCTTTGGAGTCTATATTCCAAATGTATCCATATAAGAGAAAGATAAAACCCAAATAACCTCTAGGTATATTAATTTTGTAGAGCAGTATGACCAAAATGAGGTTCTTAGAAACAACATGAAATGATTAAAAACCCAAATTTTCTTTAGTGTTTAATGTACTTGAATAATTTCTTCCTCCTGATTTCCACTGATGGAAATGTTTGATAATTGCACTTTGCAGTGCCATCAGAAAATAGGATTTTAGAGAGGAATGGTATTTGCTTTCAAATAATATGATTTAAAACTAAGTGGAGTATTATGTAGTGCTACTAAGCCCCAATTTCTTCAGTCCTCTACCTCCCTTTAAAAGACAGCTTCTCCCAACCTAATTCTCAGCATTCTTATGCTGGGACCACATCTTCTTCTTCATTATAGCCTGAGATAAGTATCTAAAATGAATTCACACTGAGTTGTTGATAACTGTGTCAAGTATCTTTTCTTCACATGTATCTCCTCTTTCTGTGAGTTACTTAAAGGCAGGAGTTATGTTTTATTCATGATTATTTTTAGGACTTCTCATGGTGCTGAAGTTAGGATACAGTCACTACCTCAACAATTCAACAAAACGTTTTTTTTTTTTTTAATGCGGAACAACTCACCCTTCCTTATTGTGAACCATCTGGGATCTGAAGAAACAGGAAAGGGTAAAATAAATAGAAAAATTCAAGTGATGATGGGGAAGGGGAGTGAGTGATTGAATAAACTTGGTGCATGGAGAAAACAAGCAAAGGATGCCAAACATCCTCAGGCTGCTCCCATTTAGTAATAGAAAGAGTATTTGGAAAACAAGGAAGAAAGTGACATGTATTGAAGATCCCATGAATGTGTTCCTCCAGACAGGTATCCTCACTGCATTATTCATTTGATATTGTTAACACTATTTCACTTATGAGAAAACTAAGGTTCAGAGAAATGGCCAAAATATGGAACTACCAAGAGGCAGAAGTAGGTAGGCAGTTTATGTCTTTCTAAAATCTGTCAAAGGAGAAACAAAGATCACTACAACATAATTATATTTTTTAAATGAATGGACTTTAAGGTTTTTTTTTTTTCAGCAGTTTTGTGTTCACAGAAAAATTGAACAGTTAGTAAGGAGAATTAAAAAAAAAAAAAAAAAAAACAACCTCTCTCCCATTTTCCACTATTAATGACATCTCTTAAATTAGTGTGGTGCATTTGTTAAAACTGATGAATCAATATTGATATATTATTAAATTAAGAAAACATAGTTTACATTAGGGTTTACCCCTTGCATTGTACAAGTCTATAGATTTCAACAAATGTATAATGTCATGTGTCCACCATTACAGTATCTCACAGTAAAGTTCCATCACATAATAGTTTCATTATAACACCAATGCTTTACCTATTTATCCCTTCCCCTGGAAACCACTGATTTTTTATTTTTTTACTCTACAGTATTATCATTTTGAAAATATATAGTTGAAATCATTCAGTATGTAGCCTTTTCAGACTGACATCTTGTACTTAGTAATAACCTTTAAGTTTAAGTTTCCTCTATGTCTTTCTATGGCTTGATAGCTCCTCTCTTTTTTGTGCTTAATAACATTCCACTATATGGATATGCCACAGTTTTATTTATGCACCTATTGAGGGACATCTTTATTGCTTCCAGTTTGTGGTAATTATGAATAAAGCTAATTTTAGCCATTCTAATAGGTGTGAAGTGTTATCTCGTTTTTAATTTGTGATTCCCTAATATATAATGTTGAGTATATTTGCATGTGTATATTTTCTGTTTAAATTCTTTGCTGAAGTGTCTGTCCATACCTTTTGTTATTTATAACTGGATTGTGTGCTTATTGCTGAGTTTTAAGAGTTCACTACTTAGTTTGGATACAAATCCTTTATCAGGTATATGCTTTGGAAACAGTTTCTGCAAGTCAGCAACTGGTTTTTTCATTCTCTTAACAGTGTCTCACAGAGCAGAACATTTTAATTTCAGTGAGGTTCAGTTTGTCGATTTTTTTCTTCTATGGACCATGCTTTCAGTGTTGTTTCTAAAAACTACTCACCAAACCCAAGATCACCTAGATTATCTCTTATGCTATATCTAAAAGTTCTATAAATTTTTTGCACTTTACATTGAGGTCTGTGATACAACCTGAGTTAATTCTTCTGAAAGGTATAAGGTCTTTGTTTATATTTAATTTTTGCATGTGTATTCCAGTTGCTTCAGTATATTTGTTGAAAAGGTTATCCTCTCTCCATAGAATTGCTTTTGCTCTTTTTTCAGAGATCATTTGACTGTATCTGTGGGTCTAGTTTGGGGATCTCTGTTCTGTTTCATTGATTTATTTGTCTATTCTTCCACTAATACCACATTATCTTGATTGCTGCAACTTTATAGTAGGTCTTAAAGTTGGTATTGCCAGTCTTCTAACATTGTTATTCTTCAGTATCATGTTGGCTATTAGTAGATTGTTGGCTTTTAAGTTACCAATCAAGAACACATATAATAAAGAAATGCATTAAGTAATTCCCCAAGAAAAAATATGTTATTCTCATTCTCTTATGGTTTTATTAATCAAGAAGTATAAGTTTACACTCTAGATAATACAGAATAAGTCCATTAATCTAGTTTTGATTTATAAATCAAGAAATTCTAATATCTATTTTCTGGAAAGCATTATAGTAACATAAGTAGCATTAACATGCAACTCAAATTTCCCTTTGAAAGAGGACTTGTAAGGGGAAGAGTAATTGAGTGAGAGCCTCCAGCTAACACACCTTTTGGATATACCTTTGCATTCTTTCAATGGTATACTGTTTTCAGGCCAGTCCCAGTGAGTGACTGAACACAGTAAATATACAAGAGCCAAAATATCCCTGCAGAACATGGAAATTTTCTAATGGGAATATGTACTGGGACTGCTCATCCATCTGGACAAGACTTTCTCAAAGCAGCCCTGCTGTCTGAGGGTCTTTCTACCACAGTCTCCTTCCTTCTTTCTCCTCTTTCACAAGGGCAGACCTGCACTGCAGTTGCAAGTTTCTCCCCATGTAGTCCTGTTCCCATTCTTTACTATCTTTCAGAAGTATTTCTCTTAATAAATCTTTTATGTGTCCAATACCATTGAATTGTCTGCTTCTCAGAGGGCCCAAACTGATAGAATCTTCAATTAGATGGGGTAAGGTTGAATTAGACAGGGTTGCTCAAAGTTCGTGGAGCTTTGCAACTAAGCTTCTTGTCTCTCAAAATAGAGTGTATTAGTCAACTACAGATACATAACAGAGTCCAACTATAGAGCCAACCAGCTGAGTCTAACATAAACCAGGTGATCCCAGGGTATTCTAATAATAAATAGTTATTTTAAACCACTGGGTTTAAGTTAGTTATTCATGTAGCAAAACTAACTGATCCAGTGTTTCTCACCAATCTATTATTATCAGTCACAAAGTAATAGACTCAAACACTTATAATGCAAATGGGAAATTTTATAAATGAAAAAATATAATAAATATAGCTTTATGGTATTTTATGGTATTTTCTCGAAGTTACCAAAATCAAGAGAAGCTTTAGCACAGAAAAAACAAGCCTACTAGAAGAAAGCGAAATGAGGATCTAGCTAGAATACAAAGGTGTAAGCAAAAATACAAGAGCAATACAACAGGGAAGATATAGCACATTAGAGGAAGATTTCTAAGAAGTCAGAATTCAACAGTTATGTGTTTGGAAACACAACCTATTCCATGCTCAGCACCTGACAAGATAAGATATATTAGGTTGCTACTACAGAAAGTAAATAGAATCTCTCTTTAATAGAAATTCTAAGGAGCTCTGATAGGCAAGGGCCAGCATTAGAAAAACAGGAGTAAATACATTGTACATACAACGTCAGCCACCAACAAGATGTTAATGAGGGGGAAAGGTACAAATTTTTCTATTCCTTTTCATTAAAGGCAGTTCTCTCTCTCTATCTCTCTCTCTCTCTGCTCCCCCTTTCCCTCCCTACTCCCCCCCATATTAGGAGAAAATTGCCTTATGTGAAGAAAATATAAAAGAGAATGTGACTCAACTTGATATATTCACTATGATCTTACTCACTGTAAATTCTGAGTACTCTGTTGTGAGTATCTGTGTACCAGGATGTATATATGTAGAAAAATACACATGAGCACTTCAAAATATTATTGTGGTTACTGTGAATTTGGAAGAAAATATCACACAAGTGAATTGTCAGAGCTTGAAATTTGTGATGCAAAGATGTCTACAACATAGGCCCTAGTGAAGAAAACTCTTATGCAGGGATCAATAATCACAAGAAAATGAGATGGGTGAAATTATAGAGACATGCATAGAATGCAACAGAGAGAAAAAGGACACTTGTCCATAGAAAATAGTAAGGAAGGTGAGTAGAGATGGCAAACTTGAAAAGAGGAGTTAACATTACTTTTGCTAGTCATTAAATTATGAGACAGAAGTGTTGAGAGATTAAGTCTGAAAAGAAAAGGAGGGACCATTCTTTGGAGACCATGCATGCCATGCTAAGGAATATACATTTTACTATATTGTAGGTTACCAGGGACCAGTGTAAGATACAAGTGTTTATGCTGTGGAGGGGGCTCTTGAGGAGGTTGGAGGTTTTTGTGTTTGAAAAGTTTTAATTTGAGATATATTACTTAGATTATAATATGGAAAGCAGATAAAAAAGGATTTAAATATTTCCTATTTAAAGATGCTTTGGGAACTAGCAGAGTTAAGACAAAATACTGTTTTCAAGGATTGGAGCTGCAAAATATATTTAATTTGTGTTTTGAGAAAATTTCATAGCACAGAACTAATATGCTGAAAAAAACTATATATGAAACAGAGTTGTGCTTCATATTTGTTGTGTTTGGAGAGGCATATGAACATTCTGGAAATTTTACTCTAGAGACTAATTAAAAAGATAGCTGAAGATAAGTTGCCAGGGAATATACTGCTCTTTAACTGACAAGACTTACCACAGCTACAACTTAATGAAAGAGAGGGAAATAAAAGGGAGACACTATACCATATAAAGCAAATTTTTCTAAAAATGAAGGATTTACTTTAATAATTATCCATTGTTAAATTAATTTCTTTAAGGTAATCATTTGATAAAAAGGGGAAGTTAAGTTTCTAAACCACGATAAAATATTTTGGAAATACTAATCAATGTCAGATGTAAATTTAAATTTTTGCAGAAATCTACTTTTTCCCACTTTTGTTTTTTTCATTGCATAATCATACTTAACAAAGTTTACCATTTTAATTTCTTTTTATTGAGTTGGAATCTAGATCTAAATTATCTAACTTTGAGGTTTTTTTAAATTTTGAGTTATTTTTAAGGATACAAAACAGGTCTATGAAGTTTCAAAATACAACTTCTTAAGTTGATGATCAGCTTTATAGATGGTATCCTTTTCAGTATATATGTTTTGCACTGTTAATTCAATGACTTTTACAGATAGCTCTCACTTTAATGGACAGGGATCTAATTCCTTAGTCTGTGAATACATTTTTTTTTCACGTAATTGCTCTCTTTATTGTATATTTACCTCAAGAAATAAAGTGACTTGGACTGAAAATGAAAAAGTTAAAAAGTGGAAACTTAACCTTTATATGAGTTGCAAATACCCACTCTCCTTACAACCTGTAAAGTTTTATTTTTAGTTTATTTGAAAATCTGTAAAAGCTCAATGATCAATAAATACAAAAGGAAAATGTTTATAACCTAACACAAAGACTTGCATATGCATCTAGGCATGCTTATCTTTTAAAAAATTTGGTTTGGGGAGATTATTAATGGCAAGATTTAATTTCTATTTGGAATTTTATACTACTTTTATGTTAGAATATTATTCTAAAGAAATGACTCTCATAGTAATTGAATCTTTTTATATCAGCGTATGCTGTGATAAAAATTTGGTATTCCTTTCTGAACAATGCAGTTTGTAATTAATGTTTCTTGGTGCCCAAATATAAAAACTAAAATCATCAAAAGTAAAACAATTCATTTCATATATTTATAATTTTTTCTCTTTTTTGTGTTTAGGAAGATGGGGAAAATTAGAAAATGCTATGAAGTGCTAAATAGTGTCTGGAACATACTAAGTGGTCAAAATGATAGTTATTAGTATTATTAATAGTATATTTGAATATACTATTTGTATATTATACAAATATAATAGATATTTGAATTGATTTATCATTCCTTCCTTTTTTATATGTCTAATATATGTTTGTGACTTAAACTCTGTGACAGATCTGGATATATGCCATTCATATTCTTCATCAGATAGGAATTTACTGCCTAGCTCCAAGGATTGTGGTTATTTGACACCCTCCAGCTAATTAGCTTCAACAACATCCATGCTAACTTGTAACCAAAGTTATGATCTCCTAGGGCAGTAATGGAGAGGTGGTGGTCCAAGGGTCTATACAGCCTCCCAGTGAGGATCTCCTTATTGAATAATCTATGTCTGGAGCTCCCAATTGGCCTGTTAGAAATTCTGTCATGTCAGAATTGTGGGGGAAGAAAAACAATTTTCTTTCTAGCCTTGTAGGTTATTGGCTGAGACCACTCCCCCCCATAATAAAAGATTAATAAGAGAAAAACAAGTGGAAGTTTAAAAACATGCGTTTTTGCATCCTGTATACATGGAAGAGACCCAGGAAAACTGAGTAACTCCCCAAAATGACCCATGTTACCACCTTAAATAACATCTCCAGCTAAAGACAAAGGATTCTGGGGTAAAGAAGGGAGACCAGTGATGGGAGATTATCAGGAAAAGCACACTAATCAAGGGTAAGGTTATCGTGCAGATTTAAGCCATTGCCTTCTGCACTGATAAGAGTTTCTAGATTTAGAGTCAGCCTCCCCTTCTTGGTACAGAGAAGGAGATACCCTTACAATTGAAGATTTCCCTTATAAATGTAAATATTCCTTACAAAAAAGTAACTTTGACTTGGTTTTCAGAGCTTCTCCCATGTATGCTGTCTTAAAAATAACCAGCTTAAAATAATCCTTAAGCCAAAGAGGCATATTTTGGGGTGACAAATTCTACTTCCCTTCACAATCATGTTCTGACAGCTCCTTGTGTCTAATCCTACTTCCTCCCTTTTCCTACTCCATCTGTTACTCTACAATAAATGTTTTTACTCTTAACTCCATCCTAGCATCTACTTCCCAGAGAGCTCCACCTGAAACTAACATCAAATTTCTCTTTGTATATATCTGAAAAAAAGTGCCATGTGAAGTTTGAAATAGTTGGTCTGTTGAAGCATATTTTTAAAATAGAGAATGGAGAATGAACATGTCAAATATTTATTTCTGGGACCAGTAAAACTACCAAGATATAATTTGGAAATTATAAAATATTATAAATATATATTTATATTTGTATATATAAAGTATATAATTTTAACATATATAATATAAAATATTATAAATTATAAAAACATGGTTCTTACATATTATGGGCTTCATTATGTCCTGCCAAATTTATATGTTAAAGCCCTAAGCTCCAGTACCTCAGTATGTGACTGTATTTGGAGAAGGGCCTCCAAAGAATGATTAAGGTAAAATGCAGCCATTTGGTGGCCCCAATCCAATTTGACTGGTGTCCTTAAAAGAAGAGGACATTTGGACACACAGAGAGATACCAGTGATACCAAAGTTGCTTAAATAGAACGTTAGATACCACTCCTCCCAAACATCTTTCTTATTTTCCAAAATAATATTAATCTGCACCAAAATTTAACTCAATGCAAGATACAAGAACCAAACCAAACCATAAAAAAGGTATTATCCTTCATTTGTCCTCATTCCTTACTTCTTGCCTCCCACATTTATCACCAGGTCTTATGAATTTTATCTCCAAAATGTATTTCAAATCCATCCACTTATCTCCATCTTCACTGAAAACTCCCTTGTTCTGGATGCCATTGTCTAATACTTGGAATACTAAAATAATATTCCTGTTTCTACACTTGCTCACACTCCATTAATTCTCTCATATAGTGATGTTTGAAATAAATATTGGATATGCCATTCCCTTAATCAAACATTGAATGGCTTCTCATTTAACTCAAAATGAAGTATAAAATATTTCATAATTTACCTGGTTCCAGCATACATCTCCCAAAACATTTCTTGTTCAATATGCTTCAAGCACATTACTCACATTTATTCCCAAACAGAGCAAGTCCTTTTCCATATCAATATTTTTATATTTACTGTTCCCTCTGTTTGAAATATACAGCTTGCCCAGCACTATGCATGTGTTGCTCCTTCTAAGCCAAACATCAGATCACAACAACCTCTTCAGATAAGACTACCCTGACTACCTTATTTATCTGCACATGCATGCAATATCTATAAAAAACATACAGTGTCCTGCCGCCTTTTCACTTACTACAACATATAATTTTTTAAAATTTTTTGATGGTTTTTATGCTTGAGTGGATATTACAAAATTTTTGCCAAACATATCTTCTACCTTCCGAGCCTTCTTCATGATCTGAAATTAATATACCAGCCTGGTATTAACATCTCAAGAGAACTTAAAATGAAAGGAAACACAAGCAACAAATATTCTTAAGCCTTTTTGAAATCCTTGAAACAAAGTCTGCATAAGGGCCTTTGAGAGTTCTGCTGGACTTGGTATTACAGCTTAGCATTTACCCTATATATTGATAAGATCCTTGAAGATGAGGAGCTGCTTTTTACCACAGGAATTCACAGGGGAAAAACAAAGATTACTGAATTTTCCATAGATCATCTGTCTGAAAGAAAGATGTAATTTATTTACAAACTAAGTTTTATATGCTGAAGTGGAATCCTACTGATTGTTCAGAGGATGTCTTCAAAGTGAACCTTGTCAAGTTTAGCCTCAATACAGTAAATTTAGTGCCAAACAATGTTGCCATGACTCAGCTTCTACCTCATCTGTGGGGAAAGTAGAGAACTCAGTGAAAAAACCCACAGTAGTTGGAGGGAGTCAGAGGAGAGAAGTTCTTTGCAGGGACATTGAGAACTCTGTCAATGTCAAGATAATTGTTTGAAGTGTACTAAACAGGAGTATGAATCAAGTGAGTGCTACACCAGCTAGTTCTGTACTCACCAAAGGTGCCAGGCAAATAATTGTGTTGTTTTTGTTGTTATTGTTTTACCTCACGTGTCTACTTCACAATTCTGAGGACCATGCATACTTTTGGCTTTGGGGAATTGGGTTGAACACAAGATTAATGTGGGTCCAGGAAAATGCTGAATGTGTTTTGTGAGTTTAAGGGAAAATTTAGAGACGATAATGAGAAATGATCCTTCTTCTAAAAATTCAAAAAGCTTAAATTATTATTTTTATCCCTAAAGCTGTTCTTAAACAGAAAGCCTCCAATAGGATTTTCTTGAATATACCAGTGAACATGTGAAGTTGAAAAGATGTCATGAAACCAGTATGGAACATGCAGATAGTGTTCATGCATACAGCCTAACAGAAAAAAAGCACCACTTGTTTTTCATCCTGTATGTTGGTATTTGTCAGAGTCACAGAATTCCCCTGAACCTTTGATGAAAAGTAAGAAATAATGTGTTAATGTCAACAGTCTCACCCAAGTGGAGGTAACCTTATCAGCTCAGAGGACAATGAGGAGGTAGCATCCCTCCACACACAACCTTTAGTTCTAAAGCAGCATTGTTTGAGCCATTAAACATGTTCAGTAGGCCTCATTGCTAGATAATGCTGCTACAAAAGAAGAAGAAAGTATTCAGGAGAATGGGAAGGCCTCATATAGTCAGAAAAGAAGGAAATTCTTATAATATTTTGTGTGAAATAATATGAGCTGAAGGAAGCTGGACAAGCATGTGTGACATGCTATGTAATATATAAAGGGCAGCAGTAGGGAGCTGGATCTGTTTGACAAGAGAGCCAATATTTCCAAACACGATTTCATATGTTGTTTTGCTTGGACTTTTTGAAACTAAATCAAAGACCAATTACTTAATTTAGTTCCAAATGTCCAGGCTTATACTCTGACAAGTCTTATGATTGCCATATAAGTAGGATTTCATAATTTCAGAAGTTGAGCTTCATATCTTGCCATGCAAGTATTATAGGGGAAAATACTGTTATGTCTGACAACCACCCTTTCTCTTTGTAACACTTTGTTTAAATTGTCACATTGATCTGAATAAAAAAGGTTTCCTACTTTTCTGAGTATTCATAATTACATGTATTGGGCTATTGTTTCAGTGAACAATAAATTGCGGTTTTGCTAAGTTCTTGACTTTTCCTTCTTTATGGCAGTTAGGCTACCTTGAAAATGCAGTGAGGATATAATCTTTGTTCTGTTTCATTTGCTAAGAAATATCTGGTGGAAGGTAAAAAGTAAATATTACATTCTTGAGGTAGAGCAGCATATGCTGTCCCAAAATGTGCCACTTGGGCATGGGGATTGTTTTGAGCTGAAGGCAATTAAGACCCAGCAGACTCAGGAAAAGCCTTTTGCCTCTCCCTTAGCTGCCTATAAGAAGGTAGATAGAGGGCTTGTACTTCTACAAGAGCTACTACCAGAGATAATTTTTTATCTGAAAGACTTGCCTATATATCATGGCAAGCATTTGATTAACAAACATCTGTAAGTTGCCCTTCTCCCCTTTAAAGTCCCAGGTCCCTATCCTGCTCCTTAACTCAGGCTGACATATAAACCTCAATTACCTGTCTGCCTTTGGGGTTCATGTCTTTCATGCACATACATGACATTGGCTTTTCTCCTGTTAATCTCTCTTATGTCAATTTAATTATCCAACCAAAGAACCCAGAATGGAAGAAGGGAAGTTTTCCCACCCCTACATTCTCTCCTTAACGAGAACATGTATCTGTCTTAGAAAACTGTAGATAAAAGTTATTATATTAAGATACCATATTATTCATTTATTGATATCTCTGTATATATTGATTTTGGTTCCTGATACTAAGGTGTGGAAAGGTCTGAAAAAGGTTTTAGTTTTATGGTTATGTGTGTGTGTGTGTGTGTGCATGTGAGCATTGGTTCATGCATCTACCTCAATGATTTGTATTTTTACAAATACATGTGTGTGTGTGTGCGTGTGTGTGTGCATGTGAGCATTGGTTCATGCATCTACCTCAATGATTTGTATTTTTACTCTGTCCTTTTCAATATTTTGAGTGTAAAATACATGAAAAATTTTAATGATATGGGCTCTGTTTCACTGCCACCACCAAGCAATTACCACTATTTCCAAAAACCCTTAAAGCCACTTACTACATATGATGTCTCATCCAGTTACCTTTGTTATCTGCAGCATTATTTGGGAAGGGGCTTTTCAGGAACACTGTTCCAAAGTCTCTTCTGAGAACTTGGTAAGCCAAATCACATTCTAAGGTATCACTTTCAGTAGTTGTCAGTATTAAAAAATACTCTATACCAATACAATATAAAGTTTAGATATGTTTTAAAATGTCATTTATTCATATGTCATATTTTCATCGGGCTCTTTTCTCCATGCAGTGAATTATTTTCCTCTTAAGCCTTCAGGCTTCGGTTTGATGCAAGCTCATTTCGTAGACCATATGCCCTAAAATCATTGGAAGAAGAGTGAGTGGAAGGAGAAACATTCAACTTGGGATTTATGAATATAAATATTAATACCTCATATATTCTCCATTTATCTTGGGTCTGAAGTGGGAGAAACTGTTTCTATAGAAACAAAGCTTTCAAAGAGCCTCTTTGTCACTTCCTCCCTGCTAAATCAAGTCAAAATGTCATGAGAGATCACTCTGTGACCTCATAAAAATTAACATCAAGAACATGCAATGCAGGAAGAAAGTGAAATATTTTAAAACATCAAATAATTTATACATTCGTAATTCTTTTTTTTAGGATTTTATTTATTTATTTTTGCATGTGTGTGCACGCAGAGGGGAGAGAGAGCTTGAGAGAGAGCATGCACACATGTTGGGGGAGGTGCAGAGGAAGAACGAGAGAAGCATATTTCCCACTGAGCAAGGAGCCTGATGTGGGACTTGATCCCAGGGCTCTGGGATCATGACCTGAGCTGAAGGCAGACACTTAACCAACTGAGTCACCCAGGCACCCCAATACACATTTGTAATTCTTATTAACCAATAATATATTGAGTTTTTTTTAATGTCAATACTTACTTTAAAATACTTTAAAAACTCATCTGCTTCAAATAATTTAGTTGATTATCAGTAGAGTAAGACTGAAGATGGACATGCATTCCAATATTTTAACAAAAAGTGTTATAGTAATCAGCCTCCTGAAAATTGAGATAAAAATATTCTTTATATATAATGGGGCATTATTTAAGTACTGATGTCAATATATGCCTGATGACTTGGAAAAAAAACAAAGTAGAGAGAAGAGAGGGTGATGATTTATAAAATGTTGGAAAGATTGATTTTATATGTAGAATTTCCTATTCTTTGTAGCTTCAGGTGTGGGAATGAGAATTTTTTGTGTCAAGAAAGTAAGGCACCTGGAGGCTACAATCTTATTTGTAGGCACCAATATTTTCTCAAACCTATAGGTGTCCTTGAATTCTAGTACTTTTATCTTGTCATTTGGTTAAACAGTTTCATAGTCCACTCATAACATTGGGATATTTTTCCTCTCTTGCAAATCTGTTATAAACTGACTTTAGACCAGCCACTCAGACACTCTGGGGCCAAACCTGATTATTAAGGTGTTGCCCTTGTCCTAGATTCTTTTTAAATGTCATCCCAGATCTAACATTCTAGAATACCACCATAAGATCCAGAGATCTTATCTTGATAAAAGAATAGAAGACAAAGGAGGGAGGGAGAGAAGGGATTTCCGTTTGTTGCGCCAGGCAATGCTTTGCTTTGTCCTTTAATTTGACTCTGCCACCATAAGAGCCTAGGGCTGGCTGCCCCAAGATGGGCCACTGTGGCATGAACATTATTTTTGAGTTAAAAGCAATCAAAACCCAACAGATTAAGGAAAAGCTCTTTACCTCCCTCTCAACTGCCTCCTTGTATCAGGAAGAGAGCTATTAACAGAGTTAAAAAAGAGGATCCCTGTTACCCAAGTGGCTTATCTGTTCAATAGGGCAATCTTTGTTCTACAAACATCTCCTTTCACCTTCCTGCTAATGGCTTCCCTCCCCTTTGTGTTCTCAGTCCCCCACTTCTCTCCTTAGCACATATAATCTTTATGTTGCTTCATTATATTTGGAATTTTCATGTCTGTGTGGATTCCCCATATTTACTTCTATTAAATTTGATTTTCTCCTATTAATCTCTCTCATGTCAATTTGATTCTAAACCCCACTAGAAGAACCTCAAAGGGCAGAGAAAGTTCTTCTTCCCTGACACCACCCATAGATAATGAATATCCTCATGTAAATTTCTAAGGAGACTTTTGCTGGTAAAAGAGAGCACTAATAATAATCACAAAAAGATTAACATTAGCAAAGGATCACATTTCTGTAGCACTTAATCTCTCAGGCACTGTGTTAAGGATTTTATATGCATTAAAGCTCTTAATCCTCATTAAATTCCTATGTGACAAACATTATTATTCCCAGTTTATAGAAGAAGTAATTTAGGTTTATTCCTGAACAGTAGCATAGATTACAAGATGATGCCTAAAGAGGTCCAATGTTTCAGAAAATAGGAGTTAAAGGGACTCTCAAAAATATTACACTTAACCATATTTTTATAATAAAAATCTTTCTAAGTAAAAGTTCTTTTAAGGCTTCAGCTTCAAAAATAATTATGTTTTATTGGTCATAATCCACCCCCCAAACATTCTTTTTTGCCTCCTGATATACCTTGTATACTCAGGAAGCCTTATAACTTTGTCCTATTGTGCTGAATCCAATTTTTTTTTATTTTCAGCATAACAGTATTCAGTATTTTTGCACCACACCCAGTGCTCCATGCAATCTGTGCAATTCTTTTTAGAGATTTTTCTATGCAAACTATATTTCTCTTTAAATTTTCTAACCAGTTTTTTTTTGTTGTTGTTGTTCAATCTTATTGTATGTTATACTTTCAATCTCCCTGGTTTTATTTTTGAAAGTCTCAGCAAAATACTTATATAACCTCTGCTCCAGGCCTTTTCACAAATTGTCAGGCTGCTAAAGGACCCATTTTTCAAATCTCCCTCTTGCTATCTCAGTAAAATTGCTTCAATTCCCATTCAATACTCTGTGTAAGCCCCAGCCTTTCCTAAATATTTCTGAAATTCCAAAGAAGCTTCTATTTTCATGATGACTTCTAGTTTCTAACTTTGGCTTCTCACTTTCCAGTTTGTCTTACCACCCCTCCATGCTTGACCACTCAGACACATTTTGTGAGAGTTGGAGACTAGTTATAAGGATGGGGTCTTACATCATAGAACCTCAAAACAACTGAATATAACAGATCTGTTTTATTAATTATAATGTGGCTATACTACTTCTGGGGAAATATCACTGGCTATCTATGCCACTTAGACTTACAATAGGCTCCCAGGTTTTCAGGTTGCTACCCAACATTGGTTTCGTTCAAAGTAACTAACTTCTGATGGCATCTGGAGATTTTCAGCTTCAACATGGAGAGTGGGTTTATCAAGTTACATCTGTAGTGATGACTAAGGAAAAAACAGGATTTGCACTTTTTAACAATATTGGGAACCCCAGTGGGATTCTTAACCATTTCAAGGAAGTTGAGAAGTGAATAGAAGAGAGAGAGAAACAGAAATTCTTTCTAATATGGGATTTTGAGGGCTGCAATGTTATATGTATGATGATGGGGGAGTTTGTTATCTATACTCTAACTTTAAACTTGGCACGTAAAAAAGAGCAAGCACAAATAAAATGACATACATTTTGACAAAACATCAAATTGGACACTTATAATTTGTAAAATTTGTTGTATGTAAGTTAAACTTTGAAAGATGAGTTTTAAAGTGACATGCAAAAAAAAATTGTATTACCTCAAAGCTAAACATATTAGTCATATTGAATCCAGTGAAAACAGAGCCAATAGGATTTAAGGAATTTGCTCATGTGACTATGGAAGCTGAGAAACCATGTAGTCCACTGTAGGCAGGCTGGATACCCAAGGAAGCTGATAATGTTCAGCCTTAGTCAAAAGGCCTGAAAACAAGGCAAACCAATGGTATAAATTCCTAGTAGGGGCCAGGGTAAGTTGGGGATAAGAGATGAAATGCTCTAGCTCAATGAGGCAGAAAAAAATGGGAAGAATTCCTCTTCTGGCCTTTTGTTCTATTCAGACTCTCTAGGGATTGGATGATGCCCAACCACATTAGAGATGGCAATTTACAGAGCCCACTAAGTCATATACTAATCTAATCCCAAAATGCCCTCAGATGCACCCAGAAATAATATTTAATCTGAATATTACATGACAAGTGAAGATGACAGATAAAATTACCCATTAGAAGTCCACTCCTTGTCAATTTAGCACCCATATTCATCTCCTTAAGCTATACCTAATCTCCAAACAAAGACAAAAACAAGGTCACAGTTCTACCTAACATGGTACAATTCTCCTGTATAGAACTGAAAAAAAACTTAGGAATAAGTTTTCCTACTCCTTAGGAGGAGGTAAAGTCCTTGAGGGATGTTTACTCTTCTTAAATACTATTATGAAAAACTAACAATATTTAAATGTTATGATATAAAAATCAATAGATCTTAAGTTACATAATAAGGGATTAAGAGAAAAAAATAAAAAAGCAAAAAGAATACAAAAACACCCAAATGTATTTATAACAAAGTAAGTAGGAAATACTTGTAATAATTATAGTTCTGTCTGTAACTGGTCACGTGGTTTTTGTAACTAAATTTTGTAACTAATTTCTTCCAATTCTCATTTTCTATTCCCTTGCCCCATGGCCTGTCAAGTTGACACATAAAATTAACCATCATACCAAAACTGGAAAAGAATGCTTCCAAACCCAACTTGAATTATTTCATTGATTGAGAATAACAAGTAGTAATTTCAGAGACCTAAGAGAAATCATAGGGGTGCTATATAGGAGAGAAGGAAGAAGATCAATAAACTAAATTCTTTGTGTCTATAAGTCTTACAGGCAAAGTGGTTTGCTTAAATGACAATAAATTTTTTGCTTGGGTAAAAGTAATGTCTGTTCATTTCAGAATGCTCCAAAAACTATAAAAAAAAAACCTTTAAAAATCACCATAAGCCATCATTTCTGAGTGAATTCATATTAATATTTTAAGAATTTTTTCAACTAATTTTGTATGGTTTGTCTTAAATTTATTATTATTTTTTCTAATATACTCATCTCAAGTAATATAAATATTTTTAAATGCAATTTGTATGTCTGTAAATATATTGGCCATTCCTTTATTTTGGTCACTTGTATCTGCAGTTTAAAAAAAATTATTACAAGTTATGCTGCTATCAACATCATAATATATACATTTTGCCTATGTAGCTCTTTATCTCTTTAGGTCTAGACTTTGATTTCATGCATCAATGGCTGAGAATGTTTTCTAAGGTACAGACTGTAGATTTCCAGGAAAGTTCACATTGTAAACTCTCTGCTGCAGAGTGCACAAATGTCTAAATTATCATAGATTCAATAGTAATGACTATTAAATATTTTGTTTTTATTTTAGTAATCTGATAGCTTAAAATGATCAAAACTATTTTCCCTTTATCATTTTCAAGTTTTTAACTAGTTAGGAATTTAAAACATGTTCATGTGTAATGATGTATACATCAGAATCTTAGAGCTTTAGTTGTTATTTTGTCCAGCCTCTAATATAACCATATATGCAGTTCAAAACTGAAAACAAATGTGTGGATCTCATTACTTCCTTTCATATGATAATTAAATGAAATAATTAGATCTGGAGTTCTATCCAATTAGGAAAACTCTACCACTAATGAAAACATACTTAGTTAGAAGGAACTTTCCCAAAATGGAAGATTAGTATCAATTATACAGAATGTCTCAATGCAATGCCTGCCTATGACTTTCCATGTGCAGTTTCAATGTCTCTTAAAAATAGGATATTAAGGGGCGCCTGGGTGGCTCAGTGGGTTAAGCCGCTGCCTTCAGCTCAGGTCATGATCCCAGGGTCCTGGGATCGAGTCCCACATCGGGCTCTCTGCTCAGCAGGGAGTCTGCTTCCTCCTCTCTCTCTCTGCCTGCCTCTCTGCCTACTTGTAATCTCTCTCTGTCAAATAAATAAATAAAATCTTTAAAAAAATAGGATATTAAAATAGTTACATTTAAAAATTGCATCAAGGTGAATATAAAACAAAATCTTGTTACTTGGTTTTAAGAGAGACTGCTAAAAGGGAATTAAGAATTTCAGTGTTAAATAAGTTTATGTGGAAAATAAGTTGTCATCTTTCCTGCTATTTCACAAACAATATTGTTAAGTGTAAAGGGAGGTTTCAATCTTCTACTATTGAAGAAAACGTATAGATACATTGCAATCAGGTTGTCACAGATTTAAATCCTGCTGCTTACTGCTCACATTACTTCAATTTCTGTGAATCTTGTTTTATCTTGCAATAAAATAGGGATAATATTATTTCCTGGGCTGCTGTTAGAATTTAAAGGGATAACGTATATAAATATCAGTGTCTGGCTTATAATAACTGCTGAATAAATGTTAGATCCCCTTTCTACCTCTCTTCCACTGTTCAGAAAGACCAATTTTATTTTTCAGATGTAATGCAAACAATTTAGTATTCCAAGATTTTCTACCTGGTTGCTCTCTTTGCCCTGCAGATGTATAAAACTACACTATGATAATCTTGAAAAAGTACTGGATTGTCTCCTGGATCCTTCGACATGCTTTTTTTTTTTTCTTTTTTATTCTGCCTAGAGTGATGGTCTATTAATCCAGATTTATCAAGAAACCCTCTCAAATTAACAGTACTCTGGATTAGTTGTATCTGTATTTTAAGTTTTTCCAACACCTCTCTCTGAGTTTTATCATCATGAAGTGCTGTCTTTTAATCCAAGATTTTCTTCTCCTGGATTATAACTCTTTTAGGGCAGTATTCAATTTAACAAGCATTTCTATTGAGGACATTTTCCTTGTTATTCAGTAAGCTCTCTGCTTTAGGAGACAGAAAAGCAAATTAATTCAAGTTAGAAGGTCAGATAACCAAAAGTTTAGTTATAAAGTTAATATAAATAATATGAGTTAAAAAAGAAATATGAACATTCAAAAAAAAGAAAAATTATACTGATACTTTGTGTTTTCATTTGACTTAAGTCAAGATATTAAAAGGTCTGTTCTCAGCTGGAACAAGTCCTCAATCAGTGATGCAGCATAAAACAGCTAACTGAAATCCTTTTACATCTTTTCTTAATTTGGGTTTCTTCTTACATTTTTTTTCCAAAAAAAAAAAAAAAAAGAAAGTGACTGTTTAGACTGACTCAAAATCATATTGCTTTACACCCTGAGTCATTGTTGCTGAAACAGACAAAGAAATGGTAGGCTGTGATTTTTTTTAAAGGGAAAAAGTAGAACCTTCCCTTGATGATGAATGAATATTATAGTTATTTTACAATGCTTGAAGTCTTATGAGAACAATGGGTGAGCACTGGGAATTTGAGAATCACTTGACAATCAATGTTTCAGGCACCCTGTTACTTATGAAAAAGTAACTGCCATTACCACTGTAATTTAGCAAAGATTGTGAAAGGAAAGTCTGAGTATAAAAATAAACCTAAAGGATTACTGTTTGGTCTTGCACATAGAGCATCTAAAGTGACACAGAAACAGGAGTAGTTAGTTCATTTTGTCTACTTTTTGGAATTACAGGGTATCCCAATAAACAAGGGTGAGAGGTGAAACCATATTTCAAATCTAGGACGATGTAGGCTATAGGATAAGCTAAATTTCATTTGTTGAAAAAAGAAATAAATCATTTTCTAAAGAGATGTATCATTCCAGAACATTCCAAAATCATAGGACTATTTAAGTATCTTTAGTAGAAACTCAGTTCTTTTTTATTTTAAAATAAATCCACTCCAGGGTGCCTGGGTGTTCAGTGGGTTAAGCCGCTGCCTTCGGCTCGGGTCATGATCTCAGGGTCCTGGAATCGAGTCCCGTATCGGGCTCTCTTCTCAGCAGGGAGCCTGCTTCCTCCTCTCTCTCTCTCTGCCTGCCTCTCTTCCTACTTGTGATCTCTCTCTGTCAGATAAATAAATAAAAAAAATTAAAAAAAAAATAAATTCACTCCAATGAAAATCTTCTACAGAAAATGTTTGTAAAGAGAATGTATTAGCTTTCTCTTGCTGCCACAAACTTATAGACTAAAAACAACACAATTTATAGCCTTACAGTTCTGTAGCCCCTAAGTCTCACACAGGTCTCTTCAGGCTGAAATCTATGTCAATGGGGCTGCATTCCTTACTGGTGGCTCTAAGGGGGCATCAATTTTCCTGTTTGTTCAGATTTACCCCAGGGGTAAGGTCTGTGAATCATCAGGCTTACACACTGCACAGCACTCACCATATCACATACCCTCCCATATGGCCATAACCAAACCACCCTCTCCATACCCACCTCCCCCAGCAACCATCAGTATATTTTGTAAGATTAAGAGTCTCCTACTGTTTGTCTCCCTTCCCATCCCATCTTGTTTCATTTCTTCCTTCCCTACCACCCAAACCCCACACTCTGCCTCTCAAATTCCTCATATCAGTGAGATCATATGAAAATTGTCTTTCTCTGATGGACTTATTTCACTCAGCATAATACCCTCTAGTTCCATCCATGCCATTGCAAATGGCAAGATTTCATTTCTTCTGATGACTGCATAGTATTCCACTATATATATTCTCACTTCCTTATCCATTAATCTGTTGATGGACATCGGACATCTAGGTTCTTTCCATAGTTTGGCTATTGCGGACATTACTGCTATAAACATTTGGGTGCATGTGCCCTTCAGATCACTTCATTTGTATCTTTAGGGTAAATACCCAGTAGTGTGATTGCTGGGTAATAGGGTAGCTCTATTTTCAACTTTTTGAGGAAACTCCATTCTGTTTCCCAGAGTGGCTGCACCAGCTTGCATTCCCACCAACAATGTAGGAGGGTTCCCCTTTCTCCTCATCCTCACCAGCATCTGTCATTTCTTGACTTGTTTATTTGAGCCATTCTGACTGGTATGAGGTGGTATCTCATTGTGGTTTTAATTTGTACTTCCCTGATGCCAAGTGATGTGGAGAAATTTTTCATGTGTCTGTTGACCATCTGGGTGTCTTCTTTGCAGAAATGTCTGTTCATGTCTTCTGCCCGTTTCTTGATTGGATTGTTTGTTCTTTCGGTGTTGAGATTGATAAGTTCCTTATAGATTTTGGATACTAGCCCTGATATATCATTTGCAAATATCTTCTCCCATTCTGTCACTTGTCTTATGGTTTTATTGACTGTTTTCTCTGTTGTGCAAAAGCTTCGATCTTGATGAAGTCCCAATAGTTCAATTTTGCCCTTGCTTCCCTTGCCTTGGGCAATGTTCCTAGGAAGACATTGTTGCACAGAGGTCGAAGAGGTTGCTGCCTGTGTTCTCCTCAAGGATTTGGATGGATTCCTGTCTCACATTGAGGTCTATCATCAGTTCTGAGTCTATTGTTGTGAATGGTGTAAGGAAAGGGTCTAGTTTCATTTGTCTGCATGTGGCTGTCCAATATTCCCAACACCATTTGTTGAAGAGACTGTCATTTTTCCATTGGACATTCTTTCCTGCTTTGTCGAAGATTAGTTGACCATTTCTATTTCTGGGCTCTCTCTTCTGTTCCATTGATCTATGTGTCTGTTTTTGTGCCAGTACCATACTGTCTCGATGATGACAGTTTTGTAATAGAACTTGAAACCTAGAATTGTGATGCCACTAAATTTGCCTTTCTTTTTCAACATTCCTCTGTCTAATCGATATCTTTCCTGGTTCTCTGAGCATTTTAGGATTATTTGTTCTATTTCCTTGTAAAACATAATGGTATTTTGATAGGGATTGGATTAAATGTGTAGATTGCTTTAGATGGCATACACATTTTCACAAATATTATTTCTTCCAATCCATGAGCATGGAACGTTTTTCCATTTCTTTGTGACTTCCTCAGTTTCTTTCATGAGTACTTACAGTTTTCTGAGTACAGATTCTTTGTCTCTTTGTTTAGGTTTATTCCTAGGTATCTTATGAGTTTTGGGTGCAATTATAAATGGGATGGACTCCTTAATTTCTTTTTCTTCTGTCTTTTTGTTGGTGTATAGAAATGCAACTGACTTCTGTGCATTGATTTTATATCCTGATACTTTACTGAATTCCTGTATGAATTCTAGCAATTTTGGAGTGGAATCTTTTGGGTTTTCCACATAAAGTATCATATTGGTAAAGAGTGAGAGTTTGACTTCTTTGCCAATTTGGTTGCCTTTGATTTCTTTTCATTGTCTGATTGCTAAGGCTAGGACTTCTAGTATTATGTTGAATAGCAATGGTGATAGTGGACATCCCTGCCATGTTCCTGACCTTAGGAGAAAAGCTCTGTTTTTTTCCCCCATTGAGAATGATATTTGCTGTGAGTTTTTCATAGATGGCTTTGATGATGTTGAGGTATAGTACCCTCTTTCGCTACACTTTGAAGAGTTTTGATCAAGAAAGGATGATGTACTTTGTTGAAAGCTTTTTCAGCATCTATTAAGAGTATCATATGGTTCTTATTCTTTCTCTTATTAATGTACTGTATCATATTGATTGATTTGCAGATGTTGAACCAAACTTGCAGCCCAGGAATAAATCCCACTTAGTCGTGGTGAATAATCCTTTTAGTGTACTATTGGATCCTATTGGCTAGTATTTTGGTGAGAATTTTTGCATCTGTTTTCATCAAGGATATTGGTCTGTAATTCTCCTTTTTGGTGGGGTCTTTCTCTGGTTTGGGGATCAAGGTAATGCTGGCCTCATAAAATTAGTTTGGAAATTTTCATCCTATTTCGGAAGAGTTTCAGGAGAATAGGTATTAATTCTTCAAATGTTTGGTAGAATTCCCCTGTGAAGCTCTCTGGCCCTGGGCTCTTGCTTTGTGGGGGAGTGTTGGTGACTGTTTCAATCTCCTTACTGGTTATAGGTCTGTTCAGGTTTTCTATTTCTTCCTGGTTCAGTTTTGGTAGTTTATATGTCTCTAGGAATGCATCCATTTCTTCCAGATTGTCAAATTTGCTGGTGTGTAGTTGCTCATAATATGTTCTTATATTTCTTTGTTGTTGGTTGTCATCTCTATCATTCATGATTTTATTTATTTGGGTCCGTTCTCTTTTCTTTTTGATAAGTCTCACCTGGGCTTTATCAATCTTATTAATTCTTTCAAGGAACCAGCTCCTGGTTTCATTGATTTGTTCTACTGTTCCTTTGGTTTCTATTTCATTGATTTCTGCTATGATCTTTATGGTTTCTCTTCACCTTCTGGGTTTAGGCTTTCTTTGCCATTCTTTCTCCAGCTTCTTTAGGTGTAGGGTTAGGTTGTGTACTTGAGTCCATTCTTGTTTCTTGCAAAAGGCTTGTATTGCTATATACTTTCCTCTCAGGATTGCCTTTACTGTGTCCCACAGATTTTGAACAGTTGTGTTTTCATTATCATTTGTCTCTATGAATTTTTTCAACTCTTCTTTAATTTTCTGGTTGACCCATTCATTCTTTTTTTTTAGATTATTTATTTATTTATTTGACAGACACAGAATACAAGTAAGCAGAGAGGCAGGCAGAGAAAGAGGAGGAAGCAGGCTCCCGGCTGAGCAGGGAGCCCGATGTGGGTCTTGCTCCCAAGATCTGGGATCATGACCTGAGCCGAAGGCAAGGGCTTTAACCCACTGAGCCACCCAGGTGCCCTGACCCATTCATTCTTTAATAGGATGCTCTTTAGCCTCCATGTATTTGGGTTCTTTCCTACTTTCCTCTTGTGATTGAGTTCTAGCTTCAGAGCATTGTGGTCTGACAATATGCAGGGAATGATCCCAATCTTTTGGTACTGGTTGAGACCTGATTTGTGACCCAGGATGTGATCTATCTGGAGAATGTTCCATGTGCACTGGAGAAGAAGTGTATTCTGTTGTTTTGAGATGGAATGTTTTGAATATATCTGTGATGTCCATCTGGTCCATTTAAGGTCTTTATTTCCTTTATTTCCTTGTTGATCTTTTGCTTGGATGATCTGTCCATTTCAGTGAGGGGGGTGTTAAAGTCCCCTGCTATTATTGTATTATTGTTGATGTGTTTCTTTGATTTTGTTATTAATTGGTTTATATAGTTGGCTGCTCCCTTGTGAGGTGCATAGATATTTAAAATTGTTAAATCTGGTTGGACACATCCTTTGAATATGATATAGTGTCCTTCCTCATCTCTTATTTTAATCTTTGGCTTAAAATCTAATTTGTCTTATATAAGGATTGCCAACCCAGCTTTCTTTTGATGTCCGGTAGCATCATAAATTGTTTTCTACCCCGTCTCCTGAAATCCAGAGGTGGCTTTGTGTATAAAATGAGTTTCTTGTAGACAGCGTATTGATTTTTTTAAAATCCATTCTGATACCCTGTGTCTTTTGATTGGGGCATTTAGCCCATTTTCATTCAGGGTAACTCTTGAGAGATATGAATTTAATGCCATTGTATTGCCTGTAAGGTGACTCTTACTGTATATTGTCTCTGTTCCTTTCTGATCTACTACTTTTAGGCTCTCTTTGCTTAGAGTACCTCATTCAATATTTCCTGTAGGGCTGGTTTGGTGTTTACAAATTCTTTGAGTTTTTGTTTGTCCTGGACACTTTTTATCTCTCCTTCTACTTTCAATAATAGCCTAGCTGGATATAGTTATCTCGGCTGCATATTTTTCTCATTTCATGCTCTGAATATATCATGCCAGTTCTTTCTGGCCTGCCAGGTCTCTGTGGATAAGTCTGCTGCCAATCTAATATTTCTACCATTGCATGTTATAGACTTCTTGTCCTGAGCTGCTTTCAGGACTTTTCTTTGTCACTAAGACTACTACCTTTTTTTATTAGATGATGGGATGTTGAGCTTTTCTTATTTATTTTGACAAGGTTCTCTGTGTCTCCTGGATTTTGATACCTGTTCCCTTTGCCATATTAGGGAAATTCCATACTATAGTTCACTCTAATATACCTTCTTCCCCCTTCTCTCTATATTCTTCTGGAATCCCAATTATTCTAATATTTTTTCATCTTATGGTATCACTTATCTCTTGAATTCTCCCCTCATGGTGCAGTACTTGCTTGTCTCTTTTGCCCAACTTCTTTATTCTCTGTCATTTGGTCTTCTATATCACTTATTTTCTCTTCTGTCTCATTTATCCTAGCAGTATGAGCCTCCATTTTTTTATTGTACCTCATTAATAGCTTTATTGATTTCAACTTATTTAGATTTTAGTTCTTTTATTTCTCCAGAAAGGGATTTTATTTCTCCAGATGGTTTCTCTAGTATCTTCCATGGCTTTTTCAAGCCTGGCTAGCACATTGAGAGTCATCATTCTGAACTCTAGTTCTGACATATTACCAATGTCCATATTGATTAGGTCCTTAGCCATTGGTACTGTCTCTTGTTCTTTTTTTTTTTTTTTTTTTGTGGTGAGTTTTTCTGCCTTGTAATTTTATCTAGATAAGAATATATGAATGAGATAATAAAATCCTAAAAGGGCGGTAAAGGCCCCATAAAAGTATACACTAACCAAATCAGGAGAGATCCAAAACCAGGGGAGAAGAGAAGGGGGAAAAAATAAATAAAAATTATATATACAGTTGACCAGAACAGAGCCACCCACTTGATTTTGTGTGCATTTTGGTCTCTTAGAAGAAACTACCTCCTAAAATTTTAAAGAAAGACAACCATATATATATATATATGTATACATATATATATATATATATGCACACGCACACACAAATAAGGGTAAACATGATGAAGGGATGGAATATGACTGTAAAAATGAAAAAAATTTAAAAAATCTTAAAAAGTATTGATAAGATAAGTGGGTTGGAAAAAGAAAAAAAAAAAAAAGGAGGGAATATGCTCAGGCTGGAGACCAGAACAAAGCCATATGCTTGATTAGGGTATATTTTGATCTGTTCTATGAAATTGTATCCCATATTTTTTTAAGAAAAAAACCCTATATGTATACAAAATATAGTGTTAAATACAATGAAGGGATAAAATTTGACTATAAGAATGAAGGTTTAAAGTGGCTCAGTGGGTTAAAGCCTCTGCCTTTGGCTCAGGTCATGATCCCAGGGTCCTGGGATTGAGCCCCGCATGGGGCTCTCTGCTCAGCCGGGAGCCTGCTTCCTCCTCTCTCTCTCTCTCTGCCTGCCTCTCTGCCTACTTGTGCTCTGTGTCTGTCAAATAAATAAATAAAATCTTTAAAAAAAAAGATTTTTTTTAAAGAAAAGTATCATTAAGATAAACTAGTTAAAAAACATTATGCGTCCTCAGAGAAAAGCAGTCAATCCCTCCCATCTCTCTGGTCTCTGGCCACACTCTGACCTCACCTAGGCTGTGACTGAGCATTTCTATCTCTAGTGCACGGCCCTGTCTGGAGTCTCCAAACCGAGCAGATTCTTGCTGCACTGCTCCTCCCAGAGGAGAAAGGTGAGTCTCCCTGGATCTGTCATTTGTTGCGTCCCTTTTCAAACAGCAGTGGCACAACTGACCTTGGGTCATGGTTTAAGTTAACCCCAATCTGAAAGCTCACTTCTCGGCCCTGTCTGTAGTTGACTTTCCCACTCCAATACTTGGCAGCTCTGCCACACTGAGAAATCCCCAATCTTTCTGTGACCCTGCGGAACCTGAGACCACACTGTCCCCATGAGGGCTCCACCCCTGCTTAGCCTCTGGAGTAATGTCCCTCAGTGGAGCGGTCTTCAAAAAGTTCTGATTTTGTGCTCCACTTCTTTGCCGCTTTTTGGGAGTTGGCCCTACCCCGGCGGTCTATCTTTCTGTCGCTTTGATGCACTTCTCCACAGGTCCTGCCTTTCAGAAAGTGGTTGATTTTCTGTTCCTAGAACTGCTGCTCTTCTTCTCTTGTATCTCCTGTTGAGTTTGTAGGTGTTCAGAATGGTTTGATACCCATCTAGCTGAACTCCTGGAATCTCATGTCATTTCAGTGTGCTACTCCTCTGCCATTTTCCACAATGGGAATCCAAACTTCCTCTTTTATTTTTAAGGACTCATGTGATTACATTGGGCCCATTTGATTAATCTAGAGTAATCTCCCCCTCTTGGGGTCCTTGAAGTCTTTAAAATATTTTTTACCAATTAAGGCTACATATTTATATGTTCTGGGGTTAGGGTATGGACTTTTTTTTTTTTTTTATTAGAGAGTGTTATTATGCCTGATTACCACAGGGAGATAAAAGGATGCCAGATGTTCTCCCTCTGCTTTTCTTAAATTGCTAAGTGGGAATTCAGAAGCTTTATTTATCACATGATTTGAGGAGATAAGTAAATGCTTAGAAAATGATCTACTTGTGTTGTTCAGGGTGGTTGAAATGCTATTGTTTTTTTATATGAAATCAGTTTATCTAGTGTTTACAATTACAGTTAGGTTAATGTGGGTGTTTGGCTGTGGGGGGAGGTTGGGGAGTGAGGGGAGAAAAAAGTTCCCAGCTCAGGATTTTACTTTCCTTTTGAAAAATTCTCCCTATTTATAAGTTGGAAAAAAAATGCTTTTGATAAAAATAAGTAGTATGTGAGTGTTTGTTTATGTATGTACACAGAGTGGGTATGGAAGCCAACAGAATTTGACATTTTCAGGTTTAGATATAATATTATTTGCTTTGAGAAACTAGTTTTGTTTTAAAAGTTAAAATTAACTCTGAAGATAGGACACTAATAAGAGGCAAACTATATATCTTATTTTTTAAAGATTTAAAAAAAAATTTATTTGACAGAGATAGACATACACAGAGAGGGAACACAAGCCGGGGGAATAGGAGAGCTAGATGCAGGCTTCCTGCCAAGGAAGGGCAGGAATGGATACCTTGATGGGTATTTACATCATATTTTGTATACATATAGGTTTTTTTTTCCTAAAAAATTATGGGATACAATTTCATAGAACAAATCAAAATATACCCTAATCAATGGGCCTTGATACCAGGACCCTGAGGCCATGACCAGAGCTGAAGGCAGATGCTTAACGACTGAACCACCAAGGTACCTACAAATTACATATCTGACTATATTTGTCTCCCAGATACAGCTTAATTTACTTGACTAATATTCTATCTACATTTAAATTAGGAACCCTTATTTATATTGATATAGAACAAGACAATGGCTTTTTTGTTTTCTAAATTTGTCTGCCAGAATTAGGTACTAAATAATAATACATAATCAGTTGCTAAATCTGTCAAGGAAAGTAGTTTTTGTATGTGTGTGTTAATAGACACTCACTGGAAAAATTTTGTTTTTCTCTATAACAAAAGTAATTTTATCTCATTTATACAATGCTTATTAAGGGATAATATCCTTCGAGGTTTGTGCCTAGTCATGTCAGAAACCTATAGTTGAAAACTAGTTATAGTAAGGAATTACACTAATTTTAGAAAAACATTCAATAAACTTGAACAGGTATTTTGAAAAATAATATCTGAAATGAATCTTATTTCAACATATTATAGTTTCAATAAAAATTAATGTTACTCTTCAAGTACTGGTGAGTGAAGAAGGCTATGTTATGCACCTATGTTTCCACAATCTAAATTTCAAAGGCACTTTCTGTGAATCATCTGAACAGAAGGAAAAAAAAAAGAAGAAAATAAAAGTCACAGAAACCCTTCAAGTGCAATTTTTCCTTGAATCTGAGCATGTGCCAATTAGTTTTCCAGAATGATTATGTTAATGATAGCTAGTCAAATCACTCATTTTAGATTGTTCTCTTAGTGACAGAAAACATAAATCTGCTTAGATAATTGAACTTCAAAGACAGTTGATCCTCAAAATGCTAGCCTAGCTTTAGCATTTTTTGAAGTCAGAGAAATAGTCCCTCCTACTCTGGCAGTGCTTTGGAGGAAGGAAGGCTTTTGAAATATGCCAGAGCACTCTGTTCTTCTTGACAAGTGATGCTTTCAAGGAAAACTAGTTAATAAAGCTTCACTTGCAGGAGTATTATCACAGCCTAACAGATCTGGTAGGAGGGAAACATTCAATTCTAGCCCACTGTAGTCATCCTATCACACCTAAGGGTGGAGAGAAAAAAAACTGAGAAACTCTTACAAAGTTAATAGTTCAGAGATATAGGTGCACAAATAGACTGAGACATAATTGTAGGACTGTGGAATGCTTCGCATTCCTTCACACCTTACAACCAATTTGCTAAAGGCTGTTATACCAGTATCATAAGTTTTGGACCAAAGTGTCTTCATTCTTATTGGTTTCCATGAATTGTTTAAGTTCTTCTTTGATTTCCTGGTTGATCCAGACATTCCTTTTTTTTAAAGATTTTATTTATTTTGATAGACAGAGATCATAAGTAAGCAGAGAGTCAGGCAGAGAGAGGGGGAGAGGGGGAAGCAGGGCCCCTGCTGAGCAGAGAGCCTGATGCGGTGCTTGATCCCAGGACCCTGGGATCATGGCCTGAGCCAAAGGCAGAGGCTTTAACTCACTGAGCCACCCAGGATCCCCTGATCCAGACATTCTTAAGCAAGGTGGTCTTAGGTCCCAAGTGTTTGAATTCCTTCCAAACTTTTTCTTGTGGTTGAGTTCCAGTTTCAAAGCATTGTGATCTAAGAATATGCAGGGAATAATCTCAATCTTTTGATATCAGTTGAGCCCTGATTTGTGACCCAGTATATGGTCTATTCTTGAGAAAGTTCCATGCTTGAGAAGAATGAGTACTCTGTTGTTTTAGAGTGGAATGTTTTCTATATATCTATGAGGTCCATCTGGTTCCCATATTGGGGGCATAAATATTTACAATTGTTAGATCTTCTTGGTGGATAGACCCTTTAAGAATGATGTAGTGTTCTTCTTTATCTCTGACTACAGTATTTAGTTTAAAATCTGATATGAGAATCACTACCCCAGCTTTCTTTTGAGGCCCATTGGCATGAAAGATGTTTCTGCATCCCTTCACTCTCAAGCTTGGTGTATCCTTGGGTTTCAAATGGGTCTCTTATAGACAACATATGGACAGATCTTGTCTTTTTGTCCAATCTGCAACCCTGTTGCCCTTTTATGGGAGCGTTTATGCCATTCACATTGAGAGTGCTTATTGAAAGGTGTTTTTATTGACATCATGTTGCCTGTGAAGTCCTTGTTTATATAGATTGTCTATGTAAATTTCTGTTCTATGACACTCTTGGGTTCTTTCTTCTTTTATAGAACCCCCCCCCTTAATATTTCTTTTGGTTCCAGCTTGGTGGACACATATTTTTTTAAGCCTTGCCAGTCTTGGAAGCTCTTTGTCTCTCCATCCATTTTGAATGTCTTGCTGTATAAAGTATTCTTGGCTGCATGTTCTTCTCATTTAGTGCCTTCCATATGTCTTGCCAGCTCTTTCTGGCTTGCCATGTTTCTGTGGACAGGTCTGACATTATTCTGATGGACCTTCCTCTGTATCTAAGGAATCTCTTTCCCCTAGTTGCTCTCAAGAGCTCTTATCGAAAATTATGATTCATCAGTTTCACAATTAAAGTGTCTCAAGGTCTTTCTAGATTCATTGATCTTGGAGGGAGACCTTTCTGCCTCTAGGACATGAATGCTGGTTCCATTCCCCAGATTGGGAAAATTTTCATGGAGAATTTGTTCAACTATGTCTTCTTGTCTTCTCTCTTTTTCCTCCCCTTCAGGGATCCCAATAATTCTGACGTTGGAACATTTCATGGCATCATTTTTTTCCCCCTAATTCTGTTTACATGGCTTCTAAGCTGTTTGTTCTAGGCCTCCTCCTCATCCTTCTTCTCTATCAGTTTGTCCTCTAGAACACCAATTCTATCTTCTGCCTCAGTTACCCTACCTGTTAAGTAATTTAGATTAGATTGGATCTAATTGATAGCATTTTTAATTTCTTCCCGGGTGGTTTTCACTTCTACCCTACCCTACCTTAATGTTGTCATTAATTATTTTCTCCAACCTAGCCATTGACTGGATAATTGTTACCCCAAATTCCCTTTCCAACATACTGTTTATGTCCATATCCAGTAGCTCTCATGGAGAGGGCACAGTCTCTGAATTTTTCCTCTGTTGGGCATTCCTCCTCCTAGTCATTTTGGTGAGAGGTGGTTGAGGGGATATGTAGCTGAACATATAAGACATAATCCAGGCAAGGCGCACCCTGGAACACTTCTAAGCAATCAGAAGTCACCAGCAAGACAAATGAAAAGAGAAAAAAAATGTGAGAGAGAAAGAGAGAGATAGAAAGAGAGAGAGAGAGAAGACCCAGGCAGAATGAGCCCCAAGGTAAGGTCTGTAAGATATACAAACAAAAACACTGACAAAATAAATGATAAAGAAAAAAAAAAAAGAACCCAGCCAAAATGAACTCCAAGTTTAAGATTTATATAATACAAGAACCAAAACAAATACACAGAAACACTGACAGAAGGAAAAGATGGGAGGGTGGTTATAAATCCTCAGTGTGGGTAGAGAAGGTTATTTTGATTCTTCCTGGGTGTATCTTGATATCTTTGTTAAAGGACTCAACTTTCCAGAGATAAAGAGAGATTAAAACTGGTTTATATATAGAGGTAGTATTGATTAGGGAAAGAGGATTACCTTGAACCTTATATTTATATGTATATTAAAAAAATAGAAAAGCAAAAGAAAAACACAGGTTTATGTATGAAAAAAGTTCAAGTTGAAAGGTTATTATGGAATATATTGTATTGAACCTCTCGTAATGGTAAATAGGTTAAAAAAATTTAAAAGAACAAGAATAGTGAGAAAGAATTAAAAATAAAAGTTGTATCTATGAAATACACAGGTTTTGGGGCAATACCAGGAGCTTAGTATCTCATTTTCCCCTGATATTGGGGTTTTACAGTTTTATGGCAACCCTGTGGTGGTGGTTCTCTTGTTAATTCAGCTGGCTTTCTGAGGGAGGGGACTGCCTTGTTGTTTTTCAATTAGTCTGGCTTGGGTTGAGTCCTCCTGCTCCATATCAAGGGGCTGGGCTCTGTGGAAACAGGTTTTTCACGCTTTTGTTCTCTGGAGGTTTTTGTTCTTTGATGGCTTTTTGCAGCTTTTTAGAGATTTAGTGGAGAGCAAACTGCGCCAAGACCTTCATCTCAGAGAGCAGCCTCATTCAGCTCCTCTCTGGGTATTCCAGAGCACCCCCCTTCTGCAAACTCCACTGAGCCATGCAACCTCCCCCAGACAGTGCATGCCCACAGCCGCCATTTCAGGGGTAGCCCAAAGTACCTGCTTGTCTCTGCACCCCCGTACCATTAAAACCATGAGTGATATTGGTCAAGGGAGCCCACTTCCAGTGGCTGCCTTTGCTGGGACTGCTGTCTGGGGTCCAGACTGCCCAAGAGATCCCAACCAGAGATGGTGCACTGAGATTTTCAAGCCTGAGCTGGGAGTGTTTAGACTCTGGGCCAGTTCTAGAGACCATTGGCTAGTGCCCACCTGGAGCTTTCTCAGGGGAGACCCTGGTCGCAGTGTGTGTGCAGAGTGCAAAAGGCTTTGGTTCTAGAGAACACTACCTGGTGTCTACACCAGACTCCCTCACATGTGCCAGGAGTGTGCCTTGCCCAGTGCTGGTGCAAGCAGTGTTTGCCGGCGGTGGCCATCCTGGGTCCGTGGGCTTAGGCCGATGTGCATGATCACCCTATTCTGCCAGTTGCTCCTTAAGATCTTTGGCTCTTTTTGAGTGCCATACTCAAAAATTAACCATACTCCAAGTTAATGCTGGTCCCTAATCATAGGGCACTCTTGTATTGGGTATTCCTTTCCAATGAGTTGCTTCTGGTGGCTCCCTTCCTCTTCTGTTTATCCTGCAATATCAGTCCGATCATTTCCAGTATGCTTTACCTCTTCACTGGAGTCTTCTGCCCCCATGGAGATCCAGAAGTGTATAATCCTACATCTCAGGCTGATTTCATGGGTGTTTAGAGTATTCTGGTAGATAATTAGCTCACTTTAGGGGACAAATTGAAACAGGGTCTCCTACTTCTCCACCATCTTGCCCCCATGATATAAACGAACTACTTGAGTGAAAAGGAAAATAATACAGATTAGAAATGCAGATCTACACAAAGAAAGAATATCAAAGAAGGAATAGGAAGATAAAATAAATTTTTCTTATTCTTGATTAACAGACAACCATTTGTTCAAAATAACACCAACAATGTATTTAATTATATATGCTTAAGTATATATCTTACGGATATATATGCCTATATATACTTATACCTAAGTGAAATGAATGACAGTAATTATACAAGGGACAGGAAGAAATAATCAGGATTATTTTGTAATTATAACATGATCCATGATGTGTGGGTATACAGTTTTTGGAAAGTGGATTGGATTAGCTGTAAATGCATATTATAAGCTCTCTAAGACAAACACTAAAGAAAATAAAAGGACAACAATGATAACAACAATAGTAACCACCACCAATATGCTATGAAAGGAAAGAAAAGAAAATCATATAAAATGCATCTTTGATGAATGTAGGTTTTCAATATACATAAATTTGAATTTGTGATTTTTTTTTCTTTATTTCTAGGGAATTTTGTTTTCCATGAGAGAAGTATTTGCTTAACTTCTGGTCATAAACATATTGTACTTTTTTTCTTTTAGAAACTTTTTATCTAAAAAAAAGATAAAAAGTTTTTATCTTTTAAAATTATATTTATGATCCATCTTATATTAATTTTTTGTCTCTAATGTAAGGTCAAGGTTCATTATTTCCCATAAGTGTATAGAATTCCCAGCAATATTTAATGACTGCTGAAGACTTTCTTTGAATCTTTTTGGTATTTATATCAAAAAGATACATAGGCAGTTCTATATTCTTTTTTATTATTATATCTAGTGTTATGCTGGAACAACACTGTTTTAACTACTGTAGATTGAAAATGATTCTTAATTCTAGTAATATGAATCCTACACCTTGATTCTTCTTTTTCAAAATTGTTTGGCTATTCTGTGTCCCTTGCTTTCCCAAACAAATGTAAGATTCAATTTGTCAAATGCTAAATAATTGGTTGTGGGACTTTTGACTGGAATTATATTGCAGTGATGGATAAATTTAGGCGTAATACATTTCTTTTTTTAATACTTATTTATCTGAAAGAGAGGGAGAAGGAGAGAGCCCACACAGGTGGCAGAGGCAGAGGGAAAGGAAGAGAGAACCTCAAGGTGACTACACAGTGAGCCCTGATCCCAATGCCAAGCTCCACCTCATGACCCCAAGATCACAACGAAGCCGAAACCAAGAGTTAGGACACTTAATTGACTGCATCACCTGGCTGCTTCAGGGAAATTAATTTAACAGTACTGCCTTCTAATCCACAACACAGTATTTTTATCCAATTCTTTAGATTTTCTTTCATTTATCTCAGCATTGTTTTCTAATTTTCAGTGAAGATTCTTACACTTCTTTTTTAATATTTATTACTAAATATTTCATTATTTGGAATTATCTGTCTGAATTTCATTTAAGATTTTTTAAAAATTGTTTTCTGCTATTGGAATTGATTTTTGTATAGGCATGCCTTGTTTTATTTTGCTTCACTTTATTGTGCTTTGCATATTTTGCATTTTTTACAAATTGGAAGTTTGTAGCAACCCTGCATTGAGCAAGTCTATCAGCATCATTTTCTAAGAGCATTGGCTCACTTTGTGTCTTTGTGTCATATTTTGGTAATCCTCACAATATTTAAATCTTTTTCATTATTATTATACTTATTATGGTGCTCTTTCATCAGTAATCTTTACTATTACTATTTGCAATTGTTTTGGGGTACCACAAATCGCACCTGTGTAAGACAGAGAATTTGATGGTCAATGTTCTATGTGTTCTGACTGCTCCACCTACTGGCTGTTCCATCTATCTCCTCCTCAGGCCTCCTTGTTCCTTGAGACACAACCTACTGAAATGAGGCCAGTCAACACCCCTACAAGGGTCTCTAAGTATTCAAGTGAAAGAGTCACATGGCTCTGTGAGGGAAGTATGTCAAAAGACTAGACAGACCAAAAGCTAGGCCTTTTGTACCAAGCAGTTAGCCGAGCTGTGAGTGCAAAGGAAGAATTCTTAAAGGAAATTAAAAGTGCCCTCAAATGTTGTCTTAACTCTACTCTACTTGTGCTTTGTAAATGGGACAACAAAGCCTGAATGGTAGCACATCTGTTTACAATATGGTTTACTGAATATTTTAAGCCTACTGTTGAGATATACTGCTCAGAAAGAAAAAAAAAAAAAGGTTTCTTTCAAAATATTACTGCTGCCATCCAAGCCACTCTGAAAATAGCATGGAGTTTCCTTAGGATGTTAAAAATAGAGCTACCCTACAACCTAGGAATTGCACTACTAACTATTTACCCAAAGATACAGATGTAGTGAAAAGAAGGGGTACCTGCATCCCAATGTCCATAGCAGCAATGTCCACAATAGCCAAAATGTGGAAGGAGCCAAGATGTCCTTCAGCAGATGAATGGATAAAGGAGATGTGGTTCATATATACAATGGAATATTACAGAGCCATCAAGAAAGACAAACACCCACCATTTGCATCAACATGGGTGGAACTGGAAGGGATTGTGCTAAGTGAAATAAGTCAAGCAGAGAAAGACAATCATCACATGGTTTCATTCATATGTGGAACATAAGGAATAGTGAGGAGGACCACAGCGGAAGGGACGGAAAACTGAATGGGAAGAAATCAGAGAGGGAGACAAACCACGAGAGACTCTGGACTCGGGAACTAAACTGAGGGTTGCAGAAGGGGGGTGTAGAGGGATCGGGTAACCAGGTGATGGGTATTAAGGAGGGCATGTGTTGTGATAAGCTCTGGATGTTATACACAACTAATGGATCATTGAACACTACATCAAAATCTAATGATGTACTGTATGCTGGCTAACTGAACATAATAATAAAAAAATTAAACTAAAATGAAATAAACATGGTCTTGTTAAAACAATTTTAAAAAATAGCTTGTGGGAAAAACAAACAAACAAATCCAAGATATTATTGCTCATTGACAATACACCTGGCTACCTGAGAGCCCTGATGGAGACATACAATGAGATGAATGCTATTTTCATTCCTGCTTACACAGCATCCATCCATTCTGTAGTCTATGGATCAAGGAGTAATTTTTACTTTCAAGTCTTATTCTTTAAGAAATACATTTTGGGGTGCCTGGGTGGCTCAGTGGGTTAAAGCCTCTGCCTTCGGTTCAGGTCATGATCCCAGGGTCCTGGGATCGAGCCCCACATCGGGCTCTCTGCTCAGCAGGGAGCCTGCTTCTTCCCTCTCTCTCTGCCTGCCTCTCTGCCTGCTTGTGATCTCTCCCTATCAAATAAATAAAATATTTAAAAAATAAAGAAATACATTTTGTAATGCAATAGCTGCCATCACTAGTGATTGCTCTGATGGATCTGGGCACAGTAAACTGATAACTTTCTGGGAAGTATTCACCATTTTAGTTGTTATTAAGAACATTCCTGATTCGTGGGCAAAGGACAAAATACGAACATTGATAGGAGTTTGGAAGAAGTTAATTCCAACCTCCATGGGTAACTTTGAGGGATTCAAGACTTCACTGGAGAAAGCAACTATAGATGTGGTAGAAACAGCGAGAGAACTAGAATTAGAAGTTGAGCCTGAAGACAGGACTGAATTGCTGCAACCAAATGATAAAATTTGAATGGATGAGGAATTACTTCTCATGGATAAGCAAAGAAAGTGGCTTCTTGGGACACCTGGTTGCCTCAGTTGGTTAAGCTTTTGCCTTTGGCTCAGATCATGATTCTAGGGTTCTGGGATCGAGCACCATGTTGGGCGCCCTGCTTAGTGGGGACCCTGCTTCTCCCTTTCCTTCTGCCTCCCTCCCCCTGCTTGTGTGTGCCTTCTCTCTTTCTCAAGTTAATAAATAAAATCTTTAAAAAGAAAGAAAGAAAGAAAGAAAGAAAGAAAGAAAGAAAGAAAGAAAGAAAGAGGCTTCTAGAGGTGTGGCTTCTACTCCTGATGAAGATACTGATAAAATTATTGAAATGACAATAAAGGGTTTAGAATATTACATACACTTAGTTGATAAAGCAGAAATAAGCTTTGAGAGGATTGACTCCAATTTTCAAAAAAGTTCTGCTGTGGGTAAAATGCTAAAACCAGCGCAGGCTCCAGCAGCCACAACACTGAGTCAGCAGCTATCAGCATCAAGGCAGGAACCTCCACCAGCAAAGAGATTACAACTCATTAAAAAGCTCAGATGATGGTTAGCACTTTGTAGCATAAAGTACGTTTTAATTAAGGCATGTACATTGTTTTTCAGACATAATGGTTTTGCACACATAATAGACTACACTATAGTGTAGACATAACTTTTATATGAACTGGGAAAGAAAAAGTGCATTTGATTCACTTTATTACAATATTTGCTTTATTGTGGTGGTCTGGAACAAAGCCTGCAATATCTCTGAGGAATGCCCATATCACATACATGTGATCTTGTATCCTATGACTTTGATTCTTTCATTTATTAGTGATAGTAAATATTTGGTATTCTAGATTCCTTGGGGTTTTCTATATAAAAGTTTTGTGAACAGAGACCATTTTGTATCTTTCATTGTAATGTATATGCCACATTTTTCTTTATTGGACAACTACAGACTCCAGTAAAATATTAAATAAATATATTAAGAATGACATTTATGCTTTGTTCCCATTCTTAGGGAGAAAATATTGAAAAATTCATCTTTGAGTATAATATTAGCTGTGTGTTTTCATATGTACTATAACCAGTCAATCATATTGAAGAAGTTTCCCTCTATTTCTAATTTTGAGGGTTCTCTCCATGAACAGGTATTGAAAGGTATCATATGCTTTTTTATGTATATCAACAGGTTCATTTGGTTTTATCTATTATCTATAAATGAAATAATTACATTGATTGATTTTTAAGTGTTAAACTACTCATTTTTTTCCTGAATAAATCTCTGCTTACTATGATATGTTCTCTTTTTTCTTTATTGATGGATTTGTCCTATTGATATTTTGTTTATGACATTTGCATGTATGCTCATAAAGAATAAAAGACTGTCATTTTTTTTCTTTTAATACCTTTGCTAGAATTTGGTACCAGGCCTACCTGGCCCTTTATAAGGGCTATTAGGTTCTTATATTTCTTATCATATCAATTTTGATAAATTGTGTATTTTAAATAATTTCTCCAATTTATATCTAAATTGATTAATTTATTGGCATGAAGTTTGTAATATTTTAGTTTGGTAGAATTTTTAGTGGTATCTTTTTTTTCTTGTTACTGGTAATTTGTTTTTTTCTTCTTTTCTTGAAAATGTTCTTATGGTTTTATGAATTTTATTTGAATTTTTAAAGAACTAAAGTTTGAGTCTCTAAACATTTCCATTGCTGGCAACTTTTTAATTGGCTCTTTCTCTTGTCTTTATTATTTCTTCTTTCTATTACATTTGGGCTTAATATAGTCTTTATTATTTAGATAAAACGTGTCTTTTTAAAAATTTTTAAAATATCTTATTTCTTTGTCAGAGAGAGAGAGCACAAGCAGGGGAAGTGACAGGCAGAGCAGGCAGAGGGAGAAGCAGGCTCCCCGCTGAGCAAGAAGCCTGATGTGCGACACCATCCCAGGACCCTGGGATCATGACCTGAGCCTATGGTAGACATTTAACTGACTGAACCATGTCTTATTTTTTAAAAACTATATTCAACACTATACATTTTCTCCTTGGTGCTTGCTTTTGGCTTTATTCCACAAATTTTGATATGGTATCCTTTCATTATAAATCACTAAGCATTTTTAAATCTTTTTCTTGTGTTTTGTTTTTTAAATTATTTTAAAAGTATTTAATAAATAGTTGTATATTTTCTAGGTATCTTATTTTTATTGACTTGTCATCTAATTCCATTTTGGTAGCAGAACATATGACCTAAAATCTCAAACTTTTAAAATGTATTGAGATTTGTTTTATGATTCAGCATATGTTTAATCTTAGTAAAATCTCCTTGTGCACTTGTAAAATGCAATGTGCATTAATGCATATCATTCTGATGCATTTTGAGCATTATATTTCCTAAATATTCTAAATATATTTGCATTTTTAAGCAGTATGTATGTTATCCTCCAAGTTCAAATTGATATTGCTATGTTTGACCTGAACTCTACATATTTTTGAATGTGTTGTTCTTTTATATACTCACATTTTTTCAGTTCTATGCTTCTCATGCTTTTTCTAAGATTCATATTGATGTATTTTCATTTTTATGTAGCACATAGTGAGTGGTTGATATAAAATTTGTCTAGTGAAAAATTACTCAGAAGACTGTATTATAATAATAACAACTTTAAAATATACTGTGTAAAAAACTCCATATGTTGAGATGTTGAGTCAGGTGGCACAATTCTTAAATTTAAGACAAAATGGTTCCTCATCTCAAAATTATAGTTTCAAAAATTAAAATCTTCCAATAATTTTGGCTGGTATAGCAGACTAGTATTGATAATACCTTATATCCATATACATTTGCAATTTCTGACTTTTCTTACTGTTAAATTGGTCAGATGACACATTTGGACCAATGGATGTGAGCAGAAGAGACTGTGGGATTAAGATGTTTAATTACTTGGCTTGCCTCCACCCTCTTCTCTCTCTTTGGCCTGGAAAGACATCATGGGACAACTCAGGCCATGATAAAGCCAACTACAAGGTGGACACAGCCTTTACCACATACAAATCTGATATCAATGAGACAGACTTCTTTCATATTAAAATAATGAGATCATTTGTAATATAGTTCAGCAAGATTCACAGGGTGTTTTATTATATTCAATCTGTAAATTTTCATAATTCTATAATGCTATCTTCTGTAGTTAAAAGAAAATATAGCAACTAAGCTTATAAAATATATTTCCAGATTATATTTTGTTTTCATCTTAAAACAAAACAGTGAGTTGCAAGGTATTAAACATAAAGGTAATATTATTTTTATTAACATATAATGTATTGCTAGCCCCAGGGGTACAGGTCTGTGAATCATCAGGCTTACACACTTCCCAGCACTCACCATATCACATACCCCCCCAATGTCCATAACCCAACCACCCTCACCACAACCACTCCCCCCAGCAACCCTCAGTTTGTTTTGTGAGATAAAGAGTCTCTTACAGTTTGACTCCCTCCCAATCCCATCTTGTTTCATTTTTTCCTTCCCTGCCCTCTGTCGGACTCCGGTAGGTTTTGCGGGGGGACAGGCATGAGGAGAGCGTCCGGGCCAGCCGGTAGCTCCCCTTGGGGCTGAGCGGGATGGCGAGTGTCACGAGTCCAGGCGCATTAACGAACCACACCAGACTCGGGGGATCTGTCAAAGCAGGATCTCACTTTATTGAGCGGGGTTGCAGCTTATATTGGGTAGGGGATGGGAAATGAGGTCAGCGGGGAGAGAGCCTATGGGGTTTGGTTACGTAGTCAGTAACTGGGTAGGGTGTGTTGGGCGAGAGGAGGAAATATCAGAGATATGTGGAACCGAAACCGCCACGTTGGCGCCAATACTGCCACGGTGGCGCCTTTTCTAGCCGGAAGAGAAGGCAGGCCAGCGCCATCTTTGCTGTGCCCAACAGCCCTCAAAACTCCCCACGCTGCCTCTCAAATTCCTCATATCAGTGAGATCATATGAAAATTGACTTTCTCTGATTGAGTTATTTGGCTCAGCATAGTACACTCTAGGTCCATCCACATCATTGGAAATGGCAAGATTTCATTTCTTTTGATGGCTGCATAGTATTCCATTGTGTGTGTGTGTGTGTGTGTGTGTGTGTGTGTGTGTTTGTGTGTGTGTGTATAAAATTTCCTCTTTATCCATTCATCCATTGATAGACATCTAGGTTCTTTCCGTAGTTTAGCCATTGTGGACATTGCTGCTATAAACATTCAGGTGTACATTCCCCTTCAGATCATTACATTTGTATCTTTAGGGTAAATACCCAGTAGTGCAATTGCTGGGTCATAGGGTACCTCTATTTTCAACTTTTTGAGGAACCTTCATTCTGTTTTCCAGAGTGGCTGCACCAGCTTGCATTACCACCAACAGTGTAGGATGGTTCCCCTTTCTCCATATCCTCGCCAATATCTGTCATTCCCTGACTTGTTCATTTTAGCCATCCTGACTAGTGTGAGGTAGTATCTCATTGTGGTTTTGATTTGTATTTCCCTGATGCTGAGTTATGTCAAGCACTTTTTCATGTCTGTTGGCCATCTGGATGTCTTCTTTGCAGAAATGTCCGTTCATGTCCTTTGCCCATTTCTTGATTGGATTATTCGTTCTTTGGGTGTTGAGGTTGATAAATTCTTTGTAGATTTTGGATACTAACCCTTTATCTGATATGACATTTGCAAATGTCTTCTCCCATTCTGTCAGCTGTCTTTTGGCTTTGTTGACTGTTTCCTTTGCTGTGCAAAAGATTTGATCTTGATAAAGTCCCAATAGTTCATTTTTGCCCTTGCTTCCCTTGCCTTGGGTGATGTTTCTAGGAAGAAGTTGCTGCACAGAGATCTAAGAGGTTGCTGTCTGTGTTCTCCTCAAGGATTTGGATGGATTCCTGTCTCACATTGAGGTCTTTCATCCACTTGGAGTCTATTTTTGTGCGTGGTGTAAGAAAATGGTCCAGTTTCATTTGTCTGCATGTGGCTGTCCAATTTTCCCAACACCATTTTTGAAGAGGCTGTCTTTTTTCCATTGGACATTCTTTCCTGCTTTGTCGAAGATGAGTTAACCATAGAGTTGAGGGTCTATTTCTGGGCTCTCTCTTCTGTTCCATTAGTATGTGTGTCTGTTTTTGTGCCAGTACCATATTGTCTTGTTGACGAAAGCTTTGTAATAGAGTTTGAAGTCTGGAATTGTGATTCCACCAACTTTGGCTTTCTTTTTCAACATTCTTCTGGCTATTTGAGGTCTTTTCTGGTTCCATATATATTTTATGATTATTTGTTCCTTTTATAAGAAAAAAATTGATGATATTTTGATAGGGAGTGCATCAAACATGTAGATTGCTTTAGGTAGCATAGACATTTTCACAATAATTTCTCTTTCTTCTGTATTGCTTTTGGTGTATAGAAATGCAACTGATTCCTGTGCACAGATTTTAAATCCTGATACTTTACTGAATTTCTGTATGAGTTGTAGCAGTTTTGGAGTGGAGTCTTTGGGTTTTCCACATAAAGTATCACATCACCTGCAAAGAGTGATAGTTTGACTTCTTCTTTGCCTATTTGAATGCCTTTAATTTCTTTTCATTGTCTGATTGCTGAGGCTAGGACTTCTAGTATTATGTTGAATAGCAGTGGTGATAGTGGACATCCCTGCCATGTCCCTGACCTCAGGGGAAAAGCTCTCAGTTTTTCCCCCTTGAGAATGATATTTGCTGTGGGTTTTTCATAGATGGCTTTGAGTATATTGAGGTATGGACCCTCTATGCATACAGTGTGAAGAATTTTGATCACAAAAGGATGCTGTACTTTGTCGATATGCTTTTTCAGTATCTTAGAGAGTATTATATGGTTCTTGTTCTTTCTTTTATTAATGTATGTATCACATTGATTGATTTGCAGATATTGAACCAACCTTGGTTGTGGTGAATAATCCTTTTAAGGTACTGTTGAATTCTATTGGCTAGTATTTTGGTGAGAATTTTCGCATCTGTGTTCATTAAGGATATTGGTATGTAATTCTTTTTGATGGGGTCTTTGGTTTTGGGATTAAGATAATGTTAACCTCATGAAATGAGTTTCAAAGTTTTCATTCCATTTCTATTTTTTGGAACAGTTTCAGGAGAATAGGTATTAATTCTTCTTCAAAATGTTTGGTAGAATTCCCCTGGGAAGCCCTCTGGCCCTGAGTTCTTGTTTGTTGGGAGATTTTTGATGACTGTTTCGATCTCCTTACTGGGTATGGGTCTGTTCAGGTTTTCTGTTTCTTCCTGGTTCAGTTTTGGTAGTTTACATGTCTTTAGGAATGCATCCATTTCTTCCAGAGTGTTGAATTTGTTGGCCTATAGTTGCTCATAATAAGTTCTTATGATCTTTTGTATTTCTTTGGTGTTTGTTGTAATCTCCGCTTTCATTCATGATTTTATTTATTTTCATCCTTTTTCTTTTCTTTTTGATAAGTGTGGCCAGGAGTTTATCAATCTTATTAATTCTTTCAAAGAACCAGCCCCTAGTTTTGTTGATTTGTTCTACAGTTTTTTTTTTTTTCCATTTCTATTTCATTGATTTCTGCTCTGATCTTTATGACTTCTCTTCTCCTGCTGGGTTTAGGCTTTCTTTGCTGTTCTTTCTCCAGCTCCTTTAGGTGTAGTATTAGGTTGTGTACTTGAGACCATTCTCATTTCTTGTAAAAGACTTGTATTGCTATATAATTTCCTCTCAGGATTGCCTTTACTGTGTCCCACAGATTTTGAACAGTTGTGTTTTCATTATCATTTGTCTATGAATTTTTTCAATTCTTTTTAATTCCCTGGTTGACCCATTCATTATTTAATAGGATGCTCTTTAGCCTCCATGTATTTGGGTTCTTTCCAACTTTCCTTTTGTGATTGAGTTCTAGCTTCAGAGCATTGTGGTCTGACAATATGCAGGGAATGATCCCAATCTTTTGGTACTGGTTGAGACCTGATTTGTGACCCAGGATGTGATCTATTCTGGAGAATGTTCCATGTGCACTAGAGAAGAAGGTGTATTCTGTTGCTTTGGGATGGAATGTCTGAATATTTCTGTGATGTCTGGTCCATTTTGTCATAAGGCCTTTATTTCCTTGTTGATCTTTTGTTTGGATGATCTGTCCATTTCAGTGAGGGGGGGTGTTGAAGTCCCCTGCTATTATTGTATTATTGTTGATGTGTTTCTTTGATTTTGTTATTAATTGGTTTATATAGTTGGCTGCTCCCATGTGAGGGGCATAGATATTTATTTATTTATTTATTTATTTTTTTAAAGATTTTATTTATTTATTTGACAGAGAGAAATCACAAGTAGTCGGAGAGGCAGGCAGAGAGAGAGAGGGAAGCAGGCTCCCTGCTGAGCAGAGAGCCCGATGCGGGACTCGATCCCAGGACCCTGAGATCATGACCTGAGCCGAAGGCAGCGGCTTAACCCACTGAGCCACCCAGGTGCCCCGGGGCATAGATATTTAAACTTGTTAGATCTTGTTGGACAGACCCTTTGAATATGATATAGTGTCCTTCATCATCTCTTACTTTAGTCTTTGCCTTAAAATCTGGGGCGCCTGGGTGGCTCAGTGGGTTAAGCCGCTGCCTTCAGCTCAGGTCATGATCTCGGGGTTTTGCCTTAAAATCTAATTTGTCCAATATAAGGATTGCCACCCTAGCTTTCTTTTGATGTCCATTAGCATGGTAAATTGTTTTCCACCCCCTCACTTTAAATCCTGAGGTGGCTTTGTGTATAAAATGAGTTTCTTGTGGACAGCATATTGATTTTTTTTAAAAATCCATTCTGATACCCTGTGTCTTTTGATTGGGGCATTTAGCCCATTTTCATTCAGGGTAACTCTTGAGAGATATGAATTTAATGCCACTGTATTGCCTGTACGGTGACTGTTACTGTACATTGTCTCTGTTCCTTTCTGATCTATTACTTTTAGGCTCTCTCTTTGTTTAGAGGACCCCTTTCAATATTTCCTGTAGGGCTAGTTTGGTGTTTACAAATTCTTTTAGGTTTTATTTGTCCTGGAGACTTTTTATCTTTCCTTCTATTTTCAATGATAGCCTAGCTGGATATAGTTATCTTGGCTGAATATTTTTCTCATTTCATGCTCTGAATATATCATGCCAGTTCTTTCTGGCCTGCCAGGTCTCTGTGAATAAGTCTGCTGCCAATCTTACATTTCTACCATTGTATGTTATAGACTTCTTGTCCCAAGCTGCTTTCAGGAATTTCTCTTTGCCACTAAGACTTGTAAATTTTACTATTAGATGACAGGGTGTGGACCTATTCTTATTGATTTTGAAGGAGTTCTCTATGCTTTCTGGATTTTGATGCTTGTTCCCTTTGCCATATTAGGGAAATTCTCTACAATAATTGGCTCCAATATACCTTCTGCTCCCCCCTCTCTCTCTCTTCTTCTTCTGGAATCCCAATTATTCTGACATTGTTTCATCTTATGGCATTACTTATCTCTTGAATTCTGCCCTCATGTTCCAGTAATTGTTTGTCTCTCTTTTGCTCAGTTTCTTTATTCTCCATCATTTGGTCTTCTGTATTACTAATTCTCTCTTCTGCCTCATTTATCCTAGCAGTAGGGGCCTCCATTTTTTTATTGCACCTCAGTAATAGGTTTTTAAATTTCAACTTGGTTAGATTTTAGTTGTTTTATTTCTCCAGAAAGGGCCTTTATTTCTCTAGACAAGGTTTCTCTAATATCTTCCATACCTTTTTTGAGCCCAGCTAGCACCTTGAGAATCATCATTCTGAACTCTAAATCTGATATATTACCAATGTCCATATTGATTAGATCCCTAGTCTTCTTTCTTTCTTTCTTTCTTTCTTTCTTTCATTCTTTCTTTCTTTCTTTCTTTTTGTGGTGAGTTTTTCTGCCTTGTCATTTTATCCTGATAAGAATATATGAATGAGAGAATAAAGTACAAAAAGGGTGTCAAAGACCCCAGAAAAATGTATGTTAACCAAATCAGAAGAGGACCCAAATGAGGGGGGAACGGAGTAAAAATAAAGTAAAAATATATATCTATAGATATAGATATGACTGGTAAAAGGAACAGAGCCATCCACTTATTTTTCTGTGTATTTTTGTCTCTTAGAAGAAAATATCTTCCAAAATTTTAAGGAAAAAAAATATATATACACAAAATATGGGCAAACACGATGAAGGGGTGGAATATGACTGTAAATATGAAAATTTTTAAAAAATTCTATAAAAGGAATTTATAAGATAAGTTGGTTGGGAATAGAAAGAAAAAAACTGTGGGGAGGATTTGCTCAATCTGGAGACTAGAACAAAACCCTCTGTTAGATTCAGGGTATATTTTGTTCTTTTAGAAGAAGTTGTATCCCAAAAGTTTTTAGAAGAAAAAAATCCTATACATGTGCAAAATAAATAAATAAATAAATTTAGATACAATGATGGATAAAATATGAGTATAATAATGAAGGTTTAAAAAGATTTTTTCAGAAAGGTATTGTTAAGATAAACTTGTTAAAAATGGTAAAAGAGGAAAGAGGAAAAGTTGAAGAAAATTAGAATAAGAAAAAAATTAAAAATTTAATTACTTTGCAAGATTAAAGAATCATGGGGGAGAAAGCCATGCATTCCATGCGTTGCTTCCCCATCCTCTGGAATTCTGCTGTTTTTGATCAGTGATATTGGTCTTAGCTGGATGTTTTTCCTGATCTTCTGGGAGACTGCCTGTTGCCATGATTCTCAAATGTCTTTGTCCAAGGCGGGATTGCCCCGCCCTTGCCAGATGCTGGGCTAATTAATGTGCTGGAGTTCCCTTTCAGGATCTTTTGTTCCTTCAATGCTTTTCATAGAGCTCTGGAGGATGGGAGTGAAAATGGTGGCCTTCCAGTCTTCAGCCTGGAGGACTCAGGGACCCACTCCTCAGTGAGCCCTTGGAGGAAAGTGCTCAAACACTCCTTTCTCCCTGGTCTCCAACTGCACTCTGAGCTCACTCAGCCTGTGACCAAGCATTTCTGTCTCTGGCACACAGCCCTGTTTGGAATCTCCAAACCCAGCAGATGCCTGCTGCTCTGTTCTTCTGGTGGTTCTCCCCCTGATCTTCCACTTGTGGGGTCCCTGCCCAAAGAGCAGTGGCCTGATTGTGCCACAGATGACAATTTAAGGTATTCCTGAGCATAAAACTCACTCCTCAGCTCCATCTTTGTAGCTGGCTTCCCAGCTCTAATATCTGGGAGCTCTGTTACCCTTGGACACCCTTGATCCTTCTGTGACCCCATAGGACCTGAGACCACACTGTCCCTGTGAGGTCTTCACCATTTCTCAGGCTCTGGAGTGATGCCCCTCAGTAGAGCAGATTTAAAAGTTTCAATTTTGTACTCTTCTGATCCACCACTTGCCAGGAGCCAGCCCCTCCTGCTGTGTTCTATCTTCACATTGCTTCGTATTCATTTCTCCACACATCCTACCTTTTGAAAGTGGTCAATTTTCTGTTTCTAGAATTGCTGCTCTTCTCCTTGATCTCCTGTTGGGTTTGTAGGTGTTTGGAATGGTTTGATAACTACTAACTAAACTCCTACAACCTGATGTCATCTCGTCTGCTACACCTCCACCATCTTGATCTTAAGACAATATATTTTTATTATTTGTTTGTTTTAAAGATTTCATTTATTTATTTGAGAAAAAGAGAGAGAGAGCACAAGCAGGGGGAGGGGGCAAAAGGAGAGGGGGAAACAGGCTCCTTGCTGAGCAGGGAGCCCAATGTGAGGCTTTATCCCAGGATGCTTGAAAGCAGACATTTAACCAACTGAGTCACCCAGGTGCTCCTAAAGGTAATGTATATTTTATAGATTCATTTTAATATATATTTTTTATTTTATATTTTTATTTAATCTATATCTTTACAACACACTGAATGTACTAAGTGTTTGATGAATGTTAAAAAGTACTCATTATGTGTGATCACAAAGACTGAGGCTTCTGTTTATATAAATCAGAATGACTAAGATATAGTGTGTCCTCCCTAAATGTTAACAATTATCTTCTCAATTCTATAAAATAAAGAGCTAGAATTTAGCATGCTCAACTGATTTTTTAAATTTATTTTTTATTTATTTTCAGCATAACAGTATTCATTATTTTTGTACCACACCCAGTGTTCCATGCAATCCGTGCCCTCTATAATACCCACCACCTGGTACCCCAAACTCCCACCCCCCGCCCCTTCAAAACCCTCAGATTGTTTTTAAGAGTCCATAGTCTCTCATGGTTCACCTCCCATTCCAATTTCCCCCAACTCCCTTCTCCTCTCTAACTCCCCATGTCCTCCATGCTTTTTGTTATGCTCCACAAATAAGTGAAACCATATGATAATTGACTCTCTCTGCTTGACTTATTTCACTCAGCATAATCTCTTCCAGTCCCGTCCATGTTGCTACAAAAGTTGGGTATTCATCCTTTCTGATGGAGGCATAATACTCCATAGTGTATATGGACCACATCTTCCTTATCCATTCTTCCGTTGAAGGGCATCTTGGTTCTTTCCACAGTTTGGTGACCGTGGCCATTGCTGCTATAAACATTGGGGTACAGATGGCCCTTCTTTTCACTACATCTGTGTCTTTGGGGTAAATAGCCAGTAGTGCAATTGCAGGGTCATAGGGAAGTTCTATTTCTAATTTCTTGAGGAATCTCCACACTGTTCTCCAAAGAGGCTGCACCAACTTGCATTCCCACCAACAGTGTAAGAGGGTTCCACTTTCTCCACATCCCCTCCAACACATGTTGTTTCCTGTCTTGCTAATTTTGGCCATTCTAACTGGTGTAAGGTGATATCTCAAAAATGTTCATCATCACTAGCCCTCAGGAAGATTCAAATTAAAATAAACTGATTTGTTTTTAATCCACTTTATTTTTGTATAGACTGTAAGAAAGTTGTCCACTTTCATTATTTTGCATGTAGCTGTCCAGTTTTCCCAGCACCATTTGTTGAAGGAACTATCTTTTTCCCCATTGAATATTCTTGCCTCCTTTGTTGACGACTAATTGACCACTTAATCATGGGTTTATTTCTGAGCTCAATTGTCTCTCATTGTGCCAGTACAATACTGTTTTGATGCCTACAGCTTTGTAGTATATCTTCAAATCTGGGATTATGACACCTCAGTTTTGTTGATCCTTTTCAAGAACGCTTTACTAATTGAAGTCTTTTGTAGTTCCGTACCAATTTTAGGATTATTTGTTCTAGTTCTATGAAAAATGCTGTTGGCATTTCAATAGGGATTGCATTAAATCTGTAGATTACTTTGTGTAATATGGACATTTTAACAATATTTTTTCTTCCAATCCATAAGCTTGGAATATCTTTCCATTTGTTTATGTTGTCCTCAATTTTTTTTTCAATTCTTTATAGCTTTCAAATACAGACCTTTCACCTCCTTCGTTAAGTTTATTCCTTGGTATTTTATTATGTTGGATGTATTGTAAATGGGGTTGTTTTTCCAATTTCTTTTTTCCTACTTCATTATTACTGTAGAGAAATGCAACAGATTCCTGTATATTAACTTCATATCTTGCAACCTTACTGAATTCATTTATCAGTTATAGTAGTGGTTTGATGGAGTCTTTAGGGTTTTCTATATGTAGTATAATGTCATCTGCAAAGAGTGAAAGCTTTATTTCTTCCTTTCCAATTTACATGCTTTTTATATCTTTTTCTTGTCTGCTTTCAGTGGCTAGGACTTCGAGTACTATGCTGAATAAAAGTGGTGAGAGTAGACATCATTTTCTTGTTCCTGACCTTAGGAGAAAAGCTCCTAGTTTTCCACCATTCACTATAATATTAACCGTTGGTTTTTCATATATGCCATTGTTATGTTCAGGTATGTTCTATCTAGACACACTTTGTTGAGAATTTTTATCATAATGCATGTTATACTTTTACTGAAACTACTGAAATGATCATGTGGTTTTTATCCTTTCTCTTGTTGATGTGATACATATGTTGATTGATTTTTGAATATTGAAGGACCCTTGAATTCCAGGAATAAATCACACTTGATTGTAGTGAATGCTTTTTTTAATGTATTGTTGGATTAGGTTTGCTAATATTTTGTTGAGGATTTTTGAATCTATGCTCAACAGAGACATTGTCTTGTAGTTGTCATTCTTGTAGTGTCTTTATCTGGTTTTGTTATCAAGGTAATGCTGACCTCATAGAATGAATTCGGAATCTTTCTTCTACTTTTTGGAACAATTTGAGAATAGGTATTAACTCTTCTTTAAATGTTTGATGGAATTCACCTGTGAAGTTGTCTGATCCTGGATTTTTCTTTGTTGCGATTTTTTTTTTTTTTGATTATTGATTAAGTTTCATTGCTGATAATCAGTATGTTGAAATTTTCTATTTCTTCCCAATTCAGTTTTGGGAAGTTTTATGTTTCTAGGAATTTATCCATTTCTTCTAGGTTGTCCAATTTGTTGCCATATAAATTTTTTATAATATTCTCTTATATTCCTTTGTATTTCTGTTGGGTTGGTTATTATATCTGCAGTTTCATTTCTGATTTTGTTTATTTGCATGCACTCACACACACACACACTCTCTCTCTCTTTTGATGAGTCTGGCAGAAGGTATATCAATTTTGTTGATTTTTTTTTTCAAAGAACCAATTCCTGGTTTCATTGATCTGGTTAGTATTTTTCTGGATTGTTTTTTATGTATTTCTGTTCTAATCTTTGGTATTTCCATCCTTTTTTTTTTCCCATTTGTTCTTCTTTTTCTAGCTCCTTTAGATGTAAAGTTAGTGAGCTGGGTTTTTTGTTTGTTTGTTTGTTTGTTTGTTTTGTTTTCAGATTTTTCTTGCTTCTTGAGAAAGGTCTGTACTGTATAAACTTTCCTCCTAGAACAATTTTTGCTGCATCCCAAAGATTTTGGACTGTTACATTTACATTTTCATTTGTCTCTATGTATATTTTAAATTTCTTCTTTGATTTGCTGGTTGACTTATTTGTTGTTTAGTATCATGTTTAACCTACATGTATTTGTGTTCTTTCCATTTTTATTTCTTGTGGCTAATTCTGAGTTTCATAGCATTGTGGCCAAGATGGATGCATAGTATGACTTTGATCTTTTTTAATTTCTTGAGATTTGTTTTGTGGCCTCATGTGTCCTATTCTGGAAAATGTTCCATGTACACTTGAAAGAATGTGTATTTCTGCTGTTTTAGGATAAATTGTTCCGAATATATTTGTTAGTTCCATTTGGGTCAATGAGTCATTCAAAGTCAACATTTCTGTGTTGATTTTCCATTTGGATAATCTGTCCATTGATGTAAGTAGGGTGTTAATGTCCTCTAATATTACTGAATTGCTGTTAATTAGTTGATTTATGTTTGTTATTAGCTGTTTTATATATTTGGGTATTCCCATGTTGTATGCATAAGTATTTAAAATTGTTATATTTTCTTTTTGAATTTTTCCCTTTATGGTTAGTGTCCTTATTGGTCTCTTGTTACAGTCTTTTTAAAAAGGCTATTTTGTCCAATATAGCTATTGCTACTCCAGCTTTCTTTTCCTGATAAGTACCTTGCATGATAAGTGATGTTCCATCCCTTCACTTTCAATCCATATGTGCCTCTAGACCTGAAATGAGTATCTTATAGACAGCCTACAGATTGGTCTTGCTTTTCTTTTTTTTTTTAAGATTTTATTTATTCATTTTTCAGAGAGAGAGAGAGATAGAGTGCACAAGCGGGCAGAGAGGCAGGCAGAGGCATAGAGAACAAGGAACCTGATGTGGGACTCAGTCCTACGACCCTGGGATCATGACCTGAGCTGAAGGCAGCGGCTTGACCAACTGAGCCACCCAGGCACCCTGGTCTTGCTTGTCTATCTGTTCTGTCTATTCCATCACCCTGTGTGTTTTTTTTTTTTTAATTTTATTATTTATATTGTGCCAGAAATTACATCTTTGGTAATCATGTCAACTTAAGATGGAAAAATTTAGAAGTCAATTTAATATTTGAGGGAATGCAGAATTATTTAGAATTATTTCTAATAATGCAAGTGAGTAAAAATGAAGAACAGTTTAATAGTCAGCCTTTAATTTCCCTTCCAATTTTTAAATTCTGTGGTTCAAGAAATGTGTATTTAAATATATAGAAACAAGTTCTTATTTAATAGTTGGCAAGTGTTTTAGGATAGCAATACCACTCAGTTGAGGTTTTGTTTTCTTCTTTGAACTCATATTTCCATTATATATTTCCCGTGAATTTTACCCTAGTACAGTCCACTTTTTTTTCTTTTTATTTTTATATTTTTTAAAATTTCTTTTTAGTGTAACAGTATTCATTGTTTCTGCACCACACCCAGTGCTCCATGCAATACGTGTCCTCCCCAATACCCACCACCTGGTTTTACCAACCTCCCACGCCCCCCTTCAAAACCCTCAGGTTGTTTTTCAGAGTCCATAGTCTCTCATGGTTCACCACCCCTCCAATTTTCCTCAGTTCCCTTCTCCTCTCCACCCTGTGTTTTTTGATTGGAGCATTTAGTCCATTTACTTTCAAAGTAATTGTTAATAGGTATGTACTTATTACCACTTTGTTACTTGTTTTATGGTTTCTTTAAATAATTCTTCTGTTTTCCTTCTCTTTCTCTCTTCTCACACAGTTTTTTGGCTTTCTTTGGTAATATGCTTTAATTTCTTTCTCTTTATGTTTTGCAAGTCTATTACCAGATTTTGGTTTGTGCTTACCATTAGGTTTATATATAATATTTTATGTATGGAGCAGTCTGTATTAAGTTGATGATCACATGTTTGAACTCCACTCCCCAAGTGCTTTATGTGTATTGTGTATACTTTACATTCTTTTTTTTTAAGATTTTATTTATTTATTTGACAGAGAGAGATCACAAGTAAGCAAAGAGGCAGGCAGAGAGAGAGAGAGGAGGAATCAGGCTCCCCACTGAGCAGAGAACCTGATGTGGGGCTCGAGTACCAATGGAAACAGAAATATGACATGCCAAAATCTATGGGTTGCAGCAAAAGTAGTTCTAAGAGGGAAATTCATAACGATGCAGGCCTACCTCAAGAGACAAGAAAAATCCCAAATAAACAGTATAACTTTAGACCTAAAGTAACTAGAAAAAGAACAAAGTCCAAATTTAGTGGATGGATGGAAATAACAAAGTTCAGAGAAGGAATAAATAGAGATTATAAAGACAATAGAAAAGATAAATGAAACTAAAAGGTCACAATTTGAAAAGACAAACAAAAATTGGCAAACCTTTAATTAGACTGACCAAGGAAAAAAGAAAGGGTGCTCAAATAAATTAAAAATGAAAGAGAAGTTACAGCTGACACCACAGAAATACAAAGTATCATAGGACTACTATGAAGAATTATATACCAACAAGTTGATCAATTTAGAAGAAATCAATAAATTCCAGGAAACAAGCAATCTTCCAATACTGAATCATAAAGAAATACTTAATCTGAATTGACACACTAGAAGTAAGAATAATGAGTCAATAATCAAAAACCTCCAGGCAAACAAAAGCCAGGGACCAGACAGCTTCACTGGTGAATTCTATCAAACCTAAAAAGATTTAATATATATCCTTTTTAAAGTCTTCCAAATAAATTAAAGATAAGAGAAGGCTTCCAAACTGATTTCAGGAAGGCCACACTTACTCTGGTACCCAAGCAAGAAAAGGACACCACACACACAAGAAAATTACAGGCCAGTATTGCTGATGAATATAGATGCAAGAATCCCCAACAGAATATTAGCAAGCCAGATTTAACAATAATTTAAAAGGGTCATACACCATGATCTGATCAATTGGGATTTATTTTGGGAATGCAAGAATAGTTCAACACTCACGAATAAATCAACATGATATACCACATCAACAAAATGAAGGATAAAATCTACACGATCATCTCAATAAATGCAGAAAAAGCATTTGAGAACATTCAACATCCTCCTATGATAATAAAAACACTCAACATAGTGAGTATAGAGGAAACATACCTCTATGTAACAAAGGCTATATATGACAAGACCACATCTAACATCATACCTGTGACAAACTGGAACTTTTCCTCTAAGATCAGGAACAAGATAACCACTCTCCCTCTTTTTAATTCAACATAATACTGGAAGCTAACTAGAGGGGGAAAAAAGGAAATAAAAGACATCTAAATTGGGAAGGAAGAAATAAAACTGCCACTATTTGCAGGTGACATGAATATGTATACACACACACACACACACACACACACACACACACACATTTAAAAACTCCACCAAAATACCTGTTAGAACCAATAAACAAAGTCAGTTAAGATGCAGGATATAGGCTTCATTGCACTTATATACACTAATGATGAACTATCAGAGCAAAAATTTAAGAAAATAATCCCTTTTTCAATTGCATGAAAAATAAAGTAAAATACCTAGGAATAAATTTAACCAAGAATATGAAAGATATGTACCCTGAATACTGTAAAACACTGTTAAGGAAATTGAAGACACATGTGCACAGAAAGATATTTTATGTTCATAGGTTGAAAGAATTAATATTGTTGGGGCAACTGGGTGGCTCAGTTGTTAATCATCTGCCTTTGGCTCAGGTCATGATCCTGGGGTCCTGGGATCAAGCCCCACATTGGGCTCCCTGCTTGGCAGGAAGCCTGCTTCTCCCTCTCCCACTTTCCCCCTTCTTGCATTCCCTTTCTCGCTGTGTTTCTCTCAGTCAAATAAATAAATCAAATCTTTAAAAAAAAGAATTAATATTGTTAAAATGTCTATACTATCTGAAGCAATCTACAGGTATAATGCAATTCCCATCAAAATTCTAAAGGCAGGGGCGCCTGGGTGGCTCAGTGGGTTAAGCCTCTGCCTTCGGCTCAGGTCATGATCTCAGGGTCCTGGGATGGAGCCCCGCGTTGGACTCTCTGTTCAGCGGGGAACCTGCTTCCCCCTCTCTGCCTGCCTCTCTGCCTACTTGTGATCTCTCTCTCTCTGTCAAATAAATAAATAAAATATTTAAAGAATTCTAAAGGCATTTTTCACAGAAATACAAAAATAATCCTAAAATTTGTATGTAACACCAAAAGTCCCCAAATAGTCAAAGTAATCTCAAGAAAGAAAAAGCTGGAAACATAATGTTCCCTCATCTCAAACTATATTACAAAGTGACAGTAATCAAAATATTATGGTATTGGCATAAAAACAGATACATAGATCAATAGAATAGACTAGAGCTCCCAGAAATATACCCATACATATATGGTCAATTAACTTATAATAAAGGAGGCAAGAATATACAGTGGGGAAAGGGCAGGTTTTTTTTTTTCCCAATAAATTGTGCTGGAAAAACTGAACAGCCACATGCAAAAACATGAATCTAGATTACTTACTGATACCATATATAGAAATTAACCCCAAGTGGATTAAAGATATGAACATAAGACCTGAAACTCCAAAATTCCTAGAAGGAAACAAGTGTTAAACTCCTTGATATTGGTCTTGGTGATAATTTTTTTGTATCTGTCTCCAAAAGCAAAGATAACAAAAGCAAAAATAAATGAGTAGCACTACATCAAATTAAAAGGTCTGCATAGCAATGGAAACCGTGAACAAAATGAAAAGGCATTCTACTGAATGGAGGAAAATATTGCAAATCAGGTATCGGATAAAAGGGTTGATATCCAAAATATATATGAATACATATAACTCAATAGCACAAAAACAATGCAGTTTAAAAAATGGGCAGAGCAATGTTCATAGCAGCAATGGCCACAGTCGCCAAACTGTGGAAAGAGCCAAGATGTCCTTCAGTGGACGAATGGATAAGTAAGATGTGTTCCATATATTCTGTGGAGTATTATGCCTCCCTTAGAAAGGATGAATAATCAACTTTTGTATCAACATGGATGGGAATGGAAGATATTATGCTGAGTGAAATAAGTCAAGCAGAGAAAGTCAATTATCATATGGTTTCACTTATGTGTGGAGTGTAAGGAATAACATGGAGCACAAGGGGAGCTGGAGAGAAGGGAGTTGGGGGAAATTGGAAGTGGAGACAAACCATGAAAGACTGTGGATTCTAAGAAACAATTTGAGGGTTTTGGAGTGGAGGGGTGTGGGATGTTGGGTGAGCTGGTGGTGGGTATTATGAAGGGCATGTATTGCATGGAGCACTGGGTGTGGTGCATAAACAATGAATTCTGGAACACTGAAAAGAAATTTAAAAAAAAGACTATAAAAAATAAAAAATGGGCAGAAGACTTAAATAGACATTTTTCCAAATAAGATATACAGATGGGCAACAGACAAAAAGATGCTCACCATCACTAATTATCAGGGAAATGCATATCAAAACTGCACTGTTTAGCCAAAGCAATTCTGGAAAAGAAAAAAAAAAAACTGGAGGCATCACAATTTTGGATTTCAAGCTATATTACAAAGCTGTAGTCATCAACATAGTATGGTACTGGCACAAAAACAGACACATAAATAAATGGAATAGAATAGAGAACCCAGGAAGAGACCCACAGATACATGGTCAACTAATTTTCTGCAAAGCAGGAAAGAATATCCAATGGAAAAAAGACAGTGTCTTCAACAAACAGTGTTGGGAAAACTGCCCAGTAACATGGTGAAGAATGAAACTGGACCACTTTATTACAGCATATACAAAAATAAATTCAACATGGGGGCTTAAGTGGGTACGAGAAGAATAAATGAAAGAAGATGGGATTGGGAGGGAGACAAAACATAAGTCACTCTTAATCTCACAAAACAAACTGAGGGTTGCTGGGGGGAGGGGGTTTGGGAGAAGGGGGTGGGATTATGGACATTGGGGAGGGTATGTGTTTTGGTGAGTGCTGTGAAGTGTGTAAACCTGGTGATTCACAGACCTGTACCCCTGGGGATAAAAATATATGTTTATAAAAAATAAAAAATTATATTAAAAATGAAAAAAAAATTCAAAATGTATGAAAGACCTAGATGTGAGACAGGAATACATCAAAATCCTAAGGGAGAACACAGACAGCAACTTCTTTGACCTCAGCCATAGCAACTTCTTAGTAGACATGCCAGCACAGGCAAGGGAAACAAAAGCAAAAATGAACCATTGGGACTTTGCTAAGATTTAAAAACAAAAAACAAACAAACAAACAAACAAACAAACAAAAAACTTCTGCACAGCAAAGGAAACAATCAACAAAACTAAAGGCAGCCTACAAAATGAGATATTTGAAAATGTCGTATCTGATAAAGGGGTCATATTTAAACTCTGGAAAGAATTTATCAATCTCAACACCCAAAAATCAACCCAGTTAAGAAATGGGCAAAAGACATGAATAGATGCTTTTCCAAGGATGACATCCATATGGCTAGCAGACATATGAAAAGATGCTCAATATCACTCATCATCAGGAAAATATAAATGAAAACCACAATGAGATATTCTCTCACCCCTATCAAAATGCCTAAAATTAACAACTGATGTTGGTGAGGATGCAGAGAAAAGGGAAAACCTCTTGCACTGTTGGTGGGAATGTAAACTGGTACAGCCACTCTAAAGAACAGTATGGATGTTCCTTAAAAAGTTATAAATAGAACTACCTTATGACCCAGCAATTGCACTAAGAGTACAAAAATATAGATTTGAAAGGATACATGTGCCATGATGTTTATAGCAGTATTATCAACAATAGCCAAAGTATGGAGAGAGGCCAAGTTTACATCTACTAATGAATGGATAAAGAAGATATCGTATGGGGTGTCTGGGTGGCTCAGTGGGTTGGGGGCCTCTGCCTTCGGCTCAGGTCATGATCCCTGGATACTGGGATTGAGCCCCACATCGGGCTCTCTACTCCACGGAGAGTCTGCTTCCTCCTCTCTCTCTCTGCCTGCCTCTCTGCCTACTTGTGATCTCTGTCTGTCAAATAAATTAATAAAATCTTTAAAAAAAGATATCATATATGTATACAATGGATAGGACACAGCCATAAAAAAGAATGAAATCTTGCCATTTGCAACAACAAGAATGGAACTAGAGTGTATTATGTTAAGTGAAATAAGTCAGTCAGAGAAAGACAAATACCATATGCCTGCACTCTTGTGGAAATTATGAAAGAAAACAGATGTACATATGGGAAGGGGAAAAGAAACAAAAAAGGGGGAGTGAAATGAGCCATAAGACTCTTAAACGATAGGGACACCTAGGTGGCTCAGTGGGTTAAAGCCTCTGCCTTCAGCCCAGGTCATGATCCTAGTGTCCTGGGATGGAGCCCCACATCGGGCTCTCTGCTCAGGGGGGAGCCTGCTTTCTCCTCTCTCTCTGCCTGCTTTTCTGCCTGCTTGTGATCTATGTCTGTCAAATAAATAAATAAAATCTTTAAAAAAAAAAAGACTCTTAATGATAGAGAACTAACTGAGGCTTGATGGAGGGAGTTAGATGTAGGATGGGTTAGACGGATGAATGTTAATAAGGAGGGCACTTTTCAGATGAACCCTGGGTGTTGTATGTAAATGCTGAATCACTGAATTCTATTCCAGAAAACAATATTGCACTAATATTGCATTGTATGTTAACTACCTAAAATTTAAATAAAAAGAAAAAGAAAACACACCGAGATACCCCTTCATACCTGTTAGAATAGAGATTATTAAAAAGGCGAGAGATAACAAGTATTGGTAAGGATTTAAAGAAAAGGGGACCCTCATGCACTGTTGCTGGGAATGTAATTTGGTACAATCCCTATGGAAAACAGCATGGATGCTCCTCAGAAAAACAAAAATGGAACTATCACATGATCTAGCAATTCCACTCCTACTTGTTTATCTTTTTAAAAAAATTAATTATTTATTTTTTATAAACATATATTTTTATCCCCAGGGGTACAGGTCTGTGAATCACCAGGTTTACACACTTCACAGCACTCACCATAACACATACCCTCCTTGATGTCCATAACCCCACTCCCCTTCTCCCAAACCCCCTCCCCACAGCAACCCTCAGTTTATTTTGTGAGATTAAGAGTCACTTATGGTTTGTCTCCCTCCCAATCCCATCTTGTTTCATTTATTCTTTTCCTACCCCCTTTACCCACCATGTTGCATCACCACTTCCTCATATCAGGTATAATGATAATTGTCTTTCTCTGCTTGACTTATTTCGCTAAGCATGATAACCTCTAGTTCCATCCACGTCGTCGCAAATGGCAAGATTTCATTTCTTTTGATGGCTGCATAGTACTCCATTGTGTATATATACCATTTCTTCATTATCCATTCATCTGTTGATGGACATATAGGTTCTTTCCATAGTTTGGTTATTGTAGACATTGCTGCTGTAAACATTCGGGTGCACGTGCCCCTTCGGATCACTACATTTGTATATTTAGGATAAATACCCAGTAGTGCAATTGCTGGGTCTTAGGGCAGTTCTATTTTCAACATTTTGAGGAACCTCCATGCTGTTTTCCAGAGTGGTTGCACCAGCTTGCATTCCCACCAACAGTGTAGGAGGGTTCCCCTTTCTCTGCATCCTCATCAGAATCTGTCATTTTCTGACTTGTTAATTTTAGCCATTCTGACTGGTGTGAGGTGATATCTCATTGTGGTTTTGATTTGTATTTCCCTGATGCCGAATGATATGGAACACTTTTTCATGTGTCTGTTGGCCATCTGGATGTCTTCTTTGCTGAAATGTCTATTCATGTACTCTGCCCATTTCTTTTTTTTTTTTAATTCTTTATTTTTTATAAACATATATTTTTATCCCCAGGGGTACAGGTCTGTGAATCGCCAGGTTTACACACTTCACAGCACTCACCAAAGCACATACCCTCCCCAATGTCCATAATCCCACCCCCTTCTCCCAAAACCCCTCCCCCCAGCAACCCTCAGTTTGTTTTGTGAGATTAAGAGTCACTTATGGTTTGTCTCCCTCCCAATCCCATCTTGTTTCATTTATTCTTCTCCTACCCACTTAAGCCCCCATGTTGCATCACCACTTCCTCATATCAGGGAGATCATATGATAGTTGTCTTTCTCTGCTTGACTTATTTCGCTAAGCATGATACGCTCTAGTTCCATCCATGTTGTCGCAAATGGCAAGATTTCATTTCTTTTGATGGCTGCAGAGTATTCCATTGTGTATATATACCACTTCTTCTTTATCCATTCATCTGTTGATGGACATCTAGGTTCTTTCCACAGTTTGGCTATTGTGGACATTGCTGCTATAAACATTCGGGTGCACGTGCCCCTTTGGATCACTACGTTTGTATCTTTAGGGTAAATACCCAATAGTGCAATTGCTGGGTCATAGGGCAGTTTTATTTTCAACATTTTGAGGAACCTCCATGCTGTTTTCCAGAGTGGCTGCACCAGCTTGCATTCCCACCAACAGTGTAGGAGGGTTCCCCTTTCTCCGCATCCTCGCCAGCATCTGTCATTTCCTGGCCTGTTTATTTTAGCCATTCTGACGTGTGAATTGATATCTCATTGTGGTTTTTATTTGTATTTCCCTGATGCCCAGTGATATGGAGCAATTTTTCATGTGTCTGTTGGCCATCTGGATGTCTTCTTTGCAGAAATGTCTGTTCATGTCCTCTGCCCATTTCTTGATTGGATTATTAGTTCTTTGGGTGTTGAGTTTGCTAAGTTCTTTATAGATTCTGGACACTAGTCCTTTATCTGATATGTCTTTTGCAAATATATTCTCCCATTCTGTCAGTTGTCTTTTGATTTTGTTAACTGTTTCCTTTGCTGTGCAAAAGCTTTTGATCTTGATGAAATCCCAATAGTTCATTTTTGCCCTTGCTTCCCTTGCCTTTGGCGTTGTTCCTAGGAAGATGTTGCTGCGGCTGAGGTCGAAGAGGTTGCTGCCTGTGTTCTCCTCAAGGATTTTGATGGATTCCTTTCTCACATTGAGGTCCTTCATCCATTTTGAGTCTATTTTTGTGTGTGGTGTAAGGAAATGGTCCAATTTCATTTTTATGTATGTGGCTGTCCAATTTTCCCAGCACCATTTATTGAAGAGGCTGTATTTTTTCCATTGGACATTCTTTCCTGCTTTGTCGAAGATTAGTTGACTGTAGAGTTGAGGATCTATTTCTGAGCTCTCTATTCTGTTCCATTGATCTATGTGTCCGTTTTAACTGCAAGACTAAAAAAAATCACAGGGAAAAAGCCATGAGTTTCGTGCTTTGCTTTCTCTTCCCCTGGAATTCTGCTGCTCTCCTTGGTATTGAAACCGCACTCCTTGGTAGGTGAACTTGGTCTCGACTGGATTTCTTGTTGATCTTCTGGGGGAGGGGCCTGGTGTAGTGATTCTCAAGTGTCTTTGCCCCAGGCGGAATTGCACTGCCCTTACCAGTGGCAGGGGTGAGTAATCCGCTCGGGTTTGCTTTCAGGAGCTTTTGTTCCCTGAGTGCTCTGTAGAGTTCTGGAGGATGGGAATGAAAATGGTGGCTTCCTGGTCTCTGGCCCAGAGGAGCTGAGAGCTCAGGGCCCCACTTCTCAATGTGCCCTCAGAGAACAGCGCCCAGTAACTCCCGTCTGCCTGACCTCCGGCTGCGATCCGAGCTCACTGAGCCTGAGACTGGTTCAAGGTAACCCCGAGCTGGGAGCTCACTGTCGGCTCTGTCTCTGTAGCTGGCTTCCCCTTTCTAATACCTGTAAGCCCTGTGACACTCAGACACCCCCGATCCTTCTGTGACCCTGCGGGACCTGAGGCCACGCTGACCCCGCATGGGGTTCACCCCGGTTTAGCCTATGGAGCGATGTCCCTCAGTGGAACAGACTTTTAAAAGTCCTGATTTCGTGTTCCATTGTTCTGCCGCTTGCCGGGAGCATGCCCCTCCCCCCGGGGTCTATCTTCCCGTCGCTTTGGATTCACTTCTCTGCCGGTCCTACCTTTCAGAAAGTGGTTGATTTTCTGTTTCTAGAATTGCTTTTCTTCTTCTCTTCGATCTGCTGATGGATTTTCAGGTGTTTGCAATCTTTAGATAAGCTATCTAGCTGATCTCCTGCTACCTGAAGTAGTCTCAGTCTGCTACTTCTCCGCCATCTTGACTCCTCCCCCATCCTACTTATTTATCTTAAGAAAACAAAAAAACATGGGGTGCCTGGGTGGCTCAGTGGGTTAAGCCTCTGCCTTCAGCTTGGGTCATGATCTCAGGGTCCTGGGATCAAGCCACACATTAGGCTTTCTGCTTGGAAGGGGGCCTGCTTCTCCCTTCTCTCTGCCTGCCTCTCTGTCTACTTGTGATCTCTCTCTCTCTGTCAAATAAATATATAAAAATTTTTAAAAATTAAAAATAAATAAAACAAAGACACTAATTTGAACAAGAATTATATATCCACATCTTCATTGCAGCAGTAGTATTTACAGCCTATATCTGGAAACCGGCTCACTCCTTATGAAAGGATGAGTGCATAGAGTGAATGGTGTGTGTGTGGGATGTGTGTGTGTGTGTGTAATGGAATACTACTCAGCCATAAAAAGTGAACTCTTGCCATTTGCAACAACATGGGTAGACTTTAAGAAATTGTGCTAAATGAAATAAGTCAGACACAGAAAGACAATTACCATATGATTTCACTTATATGTGGGATCTAAAAACCAAACCAAACAGAACAAATAAAAATATGGAGACATAGATACATAGATACAGAGAATAGAATGGTATTTGCTAGAAGGGAGGAACATTGGGTAGTGGATAAAACAGGTGGAGTGTTAAAAAAATACACACTTTCAATTATAAATAAGTCGTGGGATTGTAATGTATAGCATAATAACTATATTTAGTAATATTTTAGGTATATGTGAAAGTAGTGGCCTTTTGAAGAAGAGATCCCTTAGTGCCCTGCAGTAAAATGTCACTTATTCGCCAGAATCTGGCACTGCAGGGGTGTCTCCTTTGTATGTTGTGTTTGCCTTGCTGTTGTGACTGAGATGCCTTTGCCTTCAGTCCAGTCATCTGAAATGTCTCTCTTTGCCTATTGGGGGCAGGGTTTTATTTTTGTAACTTTCTCTGATGATGGATGGTAAGTATATTTATTATGTTGATCATTTTACAGTGTTTACAAATATCAAATCATTATGCTGTATGCCTGAAACTATTAAAGTGTTATAGGTCATTTATACATCAATAAAAATGATGAAATGCCTTAAAAAGATCATTCTTTTAGTTGTATATATATGTGTATGAATAGTCATATATATAAATTCATATTTATAAGTTTAAATACATATATGTAAATAGGTCATCCCATTGACCTTTATTTAAGTACATATGCATAAATAGATGATCCCATTGATCTTTCCTTGGATATTCCTTAAAGTTGACTCTTAAATCTCCAGCACTTTGAAGTTTGATGTCAATATCAACTATTGAAAATTACAGATAATTTAAAATATATGTTGTAATTATGTTGAAGAGTAACTATGCAGATCATTTCATATTCTCAAATATATAGGTAGAAGATATATGTGTGGGGGTGGGTATATTCAAAGATGATATATTAATTAGATGTATGATAGATAATTTCATAAATTATAAATGTGGGTCATTTTACCAAATGGAAGAATGTATTTTATAGCAAGAGGAACAGTAGCAGAGTACTGATGGGAACATTATCCTGATTTTTGTATTTACTTATGAGATTTTCCTCCCATCAATAACTCATACAATTTAATATACTCAAACAGCAAGACTATAAGTTTTCAGAATATATTTAGACAATGCTCCTCATTCATTAAAATAATTGCTGCTGATTTCTTACAGCAATAATCCTCAAATATATGACACAAGATTCCAAATAGTAAATCATCCTTTAATTGCTATAGCAGTTTTAAGGTAATAATTCAAAAGAAATTTAAATGTGATTAATGTGTTTAAATGTTACTTTATACTGTGAAAGAAAAAGAAAAAAAAAGTAAGAGCACCAGTATAAGCTCTTGGGTACTGTTAAAATATTGATTCATTGATTGAGAACTTCTAAGGGAATTTTGTAGCAGAATTTGAGAATCTCTATTATTATTTAGCTTTAGGAATTTCTCCATATCCTTAACCTAAATTTAAAAAGCTGTATTTTTTTCCTTTGTCCCACTCTGTACACAGTGGGTTCCTCCAGTATTGGAATCCATGTGTATTTTCAGTTCTGGGAAATTTTCATTTGTGACTTCTTCAAATATTTTTAACCCAATGTTCTTCCACCCTCTTATTCAGAAATATTAGTAAAGAAATGTTGTAACTTCTGGATCTATGCATACCTTCAAACTATTTGTTCCTGGTCTTCCTTTAAAAATATATATATTTTAAATTTGTTTCTAATAACTGCTGCACCTCACCTTTTAGCCTACTCATTTATTCTTCAGCTGTGGTCATTTAGGCAATCATCCTGTGTTCATTTAGGCGAAAGCCTGTGCTAAAATTTTTACTTTATTTCAACATTAATGCTTTTCAAAATGACAAATAGGTTTATCCTCATATGTGTCCATTTATTGTTGAGTTCTAACTAACATAATGGGCATAATTCCTTTGTTTATTGAGGGTATCAAGTGTATTTATTTTTAGGCCTGTACTGATGACTCTAATATTCCTAGTGCTCCAGTGTAAGTGTTATCTTCTGTTGAGGTATTTCTCCCCATGGCATTGATCTTATTCAGGCAGTTGGCATTTCAGGCTTACACACTCACTCTAGAATGAGATTTTTTCCCCTCCTGCTTCCTTGTATGCATCCTGGATTGTGATTGCCCCCAAGTCATGTTAATAGTATCAGTTCAAGGTTTATGACATTTGCATTGGCCTTGTTCTCCAGAAGGATGTCATAACATAACTGTTTTGTTTTCTTTGTTGCTTTTGTTGTTTTATTCTATTTATAGAAATGCCTTTCCACTTCTTCTTGTTTTAAGTACAACTATAAGTGTATGCATAAGCAGAGTTGCGCAGCGGAAGCGTGCTGGTCCCATAAGTGTATGCATAAATTTTATATTGTATATATGGTGTTAATTCAAGCAGAGAAAGGTCAGTGTCTTTAAACTTGAAGTCTGATCATGTCATCTTCAATATAACTCTTGTTTTAATCTCAGATATCAGTCTAGAATTGTCATGACATCGTTTGTGGCTTATGTAATTTTTACAAAATTATTCTTCATAACAATGCCTGTGTCATTTCTTTTTTCTTCTAAATCTCTTTGTGGCTGCTTCTCTATAAAAGTGATAAGCCCCAGGGGCACCTGGGTGGCTCAGTGGGTTAAAACCTCTGCCTTTGGCTCAGGTCATGATCCCAGGGTCCTGGGATCAAACCCCACATCAGGCTCTCTGCTCAGCGGGGAGCCTGCTTCCTCCTCTCTCTCTGCCTGCCTCTCTGCCTACTTGTGATCTCTGTCTGTCAAATAAATAAATAAAATCTTTTATAAAAAGTGACAAGCCCTTCTCAATTGTCTAGTTTGTATATGTTTTTTTCTTACAATAATACATCCTGAGAACTAAAGACCTGGATTCTAGTCATAGTCCTGACACTATCAAAGTGTGGGACATTAAGTAATTATTAATTTCCCCACCTTTAAAACTGGGAAAATATTAAATCTCTCATCAGTTTCTGAAATGAGATCATTTAGACTTCTAATACCAGGTTACTATAAGTGAGTTCATATGCTAGATAAAATATATTTAGGTTCCACAGAGTTGGATAAGCTAAAAATCTTAGTATTTTTTTAAGATTATTATTTATTTATTTGAGAGAGAGAAAAAAAGAGAGTGCAAGTGGTAGAGGGAGGGGCAGGGAGAGAGTCTCTGTGTCAAGCACAGAGCCCATGCTAGGCTTGATCCCAGAACCCCCAAGATCATGACCTGAGCTGAAACCATGAGTCAGATGCTTAACCAACTGAACCACCCAGGCACCCCAATCATTGGTATTTTTAAGGGTCCTCTTGAAGACATCTGGGGCCTAATTATTTTTATTGACTTCCTCGCTTTTTAACTTGCCTGACTGCATGCTTGCTTGCTTGCTTTCCCTCTCTCTTTTCTTTCTTTCTTTCTTCTTTCTTTCTTTCTTTCTTTCTTTCTTTCTTTTTCTTTCTTTCTATTTCTTTTCTTTCTTCCTTTTGAGAGTGAGAGAGAGAGAGAGAGATGACAGGCCATGGGGATGGGCAGAGGGAGAAGCAGACTCCCCACTAGACAGGCAGCCTGACACCAGACTCAGTCCCAGGACCCCAGGATCATGACCCGAGCCAAAGGCAGATGCCCAACAGACTGAGCCACCCAAGTGCCCTTTAATTGTGTTCTAAAGTCACCAAAGAATCCATGAATCAAGATATAAAAATAGTTGAAAATAGTTGAGCTATGTTGAAAATAAAAATGAATAAGATGAGAGCTTATGTAATCTTAAATTCCACATATGAGTGAAATTATGGTGTTTGTTTTTCTCTGAATTATTTTTCTCAGCTTTATACTCTCTAGGTCTATCCATGTCATTGCAAATGGCAAGATTTCATCCTTTTTTAATGGTCAAATAATCTCGTGTGTGTGTGTGTGTGCATGTGTGTACGCTACATCTTTATCCATGCATCAATAGATGGACATGTGGGCTTCTTCCATATTTTGACTATAGTGAATCATGCTGCTATAAACATAGAAGTGCATGTATCCCTTTCAGTTAGTGTTTTTGTATTCTTTGGGTAAATACCCAGTAGTGAGATGGTTGCATCAAAGGATTGATCTATATTTAATTTTCTGAAGATCCTCCATACTGTCTTCTACAGTGACTGCATCAGTTTTAATTCCCACCACCAATTCAGGAGTTTTCCTTTTTCTGTATACTTACCAACAGTTGTTGTTTCTTATGTTTTTGATTTTAGTCATTCTGACAGGTGTGAGGTGATATCTCATTGTGGTTTTTCTTTGCATTGTCCTGATGATCAGTGATGTTGAGCATCTTTTAATGTGTCTGTTTGCCATCTGGGTGTCCTCTTTCAAGTAATGTCTGTCCATTTCTTCAGCCCCTTTTTGTAATTGGATTTTTTGGTTTTTGGGTATTGAATTTTGTATGTTCTTTTTTTTAAGTTTTGTAAGTTCTTTATATATTTTGGATATGAACCCTTCATCAGATATGTCATTTGTAAATATCTTTTTCCATTCAGTGAGGTTGTCTTTTAGTTTTATTGACTGTTTCTTTCACTGTGCAGAAGATTTTGCATTGATTTAATCCCAATAATTTATTTTTTCTCTTATTTCCCTTGCCTCAGGAGACATATCTAGATAAATATTGCAATAGCTGATATCAGAGACTTTATTCCCTGTGCTCTTTTCTAGGATTTTTAGGGATTTAGGTTTCACATTTAGGTTTTTAATCCATTTTAAATTTATGTTTGTGTATGGTACAAGAATGTGGTCCAGTTTCATTCTTTTGCATATAGTTGACCAATTTTCCTAACACCATTTATCAAGGATACTGTCTTTTCCCACCATCTATTCTTTCCTGATTTGTCAAATACTAATTGGCCATATACTTGTGGGGCTTTTTGAGAGGGTTTTCTATTAAGTTCCATTGACCTATGAGTCTGTTTTTGTGCCAGTACCAAACTGTTGTGATTACTACAGTTTTATATTATGACTTGAATCCTGGAATTATGATACATCCAGCTTTGTTTCTCTTTTTCAAAATTGCTTTGGCAATTTGGGGTCCTTTGTTGTTCCATATAAAGTTTAGGACTATTTGTTCTAGTTCTGTGAAAAATGCTGTTGTTATTTCAATAGGATTGCATTAAATTTATAAATTACTTTGGGTAGTATAGACATTTTAACAATATTTGTTTTTCCAATCCATGGGCATGGAATATCTTTCCATTTTTTGGTGTTGTCTTCAATTTATTTCATTAGTGTCTTAGAGTTTTCAGAAAAGAGTACAATTCTCTTGATGAGCACTGAGAAATGTATAGAATTGTTGAATCACTATATTGTGCACCTGAAACCACTGTAATCGTGTATGTTATCTATACCATAATTTTAAAAATTTGAAAGAAAAAATCTAAGCTAAATAACAAATGGAAAACATGATAAAAGGGAAAAGAAAAGAAGTCTGACACCAATGTGATTAATGCTCTTTTGTGAGTGCCCTCTATTGTTTTTCTGTATGGAGCCATTTAAGAATTTTATCTCAATGTGGTTTTAATTTGAATCTCCCTGAGAGCTAGTGATGATGAACATTTTTTCATGTGTCTGATAGCCATTTGTATGTCTTGATTAGAGAAGTGTCTGTTCATATCTTCTGCCCGTTTTTTTATATGTTTGCCCCATTGAGATATCACCTTACACCAGTTAGAATGGCCAAAATTAACAAAACAGGAAACAACATGTGTTGGAAAGGATGTGGAGGAAGGGGAACCCTCTTACACTATTGGTGGGAATGCAAGTTGGTACAGCCTCTTTGGAGAACAGTGTGGAGATTCCTCAAGAAATTTAAAATAGAACTTCCTTATAACCCTGCAATTGCACTCCTGGGTATTTACCCCAAAGATACAGATGTCGTGAAAAGAAGGGCCATCTGTATCCCAATGTTTATAGCAGCAATGGCCACAGTCGCCAAACTATGGAAAGAACCAAGATGCCCTTCAACGGACTAATGGATAAGGAAGATGTGGTCCATATACACTATGGAGTATTATGCCTCCATCAGAAAGGATGAATACCCAACTTTTATAGCAACATGGACAGACTGGAAGAGATTATGCTGAGTGAAATCAGTCAAGCAAAGAGAGTCAATTATCATATGATTTCACTTATTTGTGGAGCATAACAAATATCATGGAGGACAAGAGGTGTTAGAGAGTAGAAGGGAGTTGGGGTAAATTGGAAGGGGAGGTGAATCATGAGAGACTATAGACTCTGAAAAACAATATGAGGGGTTTGATGTGGCGGGGGGGTGGGAGGTTGGGGTACCAGGTGGTGGGTATTATAGAGGGCACAGATTGCATGGAGCACTGGGTGTGGTGAAAAAATAATGAATACCGTTTTTTCTGAAAAAAAAAAACAATTTAATAAAAAAAGAGTTTTATCTTTATTTTTATTATTCTAACATTTTGACACTATATGTCGCATTGTGGATAATTTTCATCATCCTGTTGGCCATCCAAATGGCTATTGGATAGTTAAGTCTTACAGTGTAGGTATTTTTTATAAGTCTGAAATTTTCTTCCATCAGCTATTGATTTTTTTCCTCATACTTCCTCTAACCTTTCCTTTTGGAAATCCAGCTAGAAAAATATTGATACTTATGGATCTATTTTTGCCAAGTCTAGTTTTTCTCTCTTACTTTCCAGCATTTACTCATTTAATCTGCCTTGAGAAATGTTTTTGGGCTCATTATTATGTGATAGTTCATTCCTTAGCAGTCTGTTCTACTCAGCCATGAGGTATTAAATATCTTTTCTTCTCCATGGAAAAGGTGAGAAATATTACATCTATTCTTGCTTAATTTTAACATTTTACTCTTTGTGATGTTTGTTTGCCTCAGATGTTTGGTAATTCATATTTGTGTGCTCCACACCATTTTTGAGCACCTCTTTCACTTTTGAGCACCTCTTTCACTGTTTGCCATAATCTCTTTTCTGGCTGAATGAAGGGAAGAAGATTCTCCTCATGGGGTTGTCTTCTGACTATGAGAGATCCCATGCTTCTCCTGCTTGTCTAATGGCAATCTGAGCTCAGCTTTCACTTTTCATCCTCAGAACTCCAACCCACTGCTTTAGTTTACAGCTTTCTGTCAGGTACTTAGCATAAATAAAAGAGGAAGAAGAAAGCAATAAACATAACTTCTCCAAACAATGTTCTATAATTAATCATCCTGATGTACTCTTCAGGACTCTTTCCTTTCCTGCAGGAACTGCCTCTTAGCTTGCAGCTACCACAGAAACCATATCACCTGTAAACAGCCTATGTAATATACTGAAATCTCATTTTTCCAGTCAATACCATGTAATCTACTTGCCACCTTTTAGGACTTTCTCTAAATTTCTGGACCACTAGTGGTACTTTTCCTTCTTATTTCTCAGTACTTTTTCTTTTCAGTTGTGAACCATTTATTTATTTATTTTTATTATGCTATGTTAGTCACCATCATTTCTCAGTACTTTAGTAATTTTTTTCTTTCTGCAAGATTTTTTCCCCCATTTTTGGAATATTCATCTGGCTGGGAAATTAGAAATGCATGCCCAGTTTACCATCTTGTTCTAAACTCCCACTAGTCTATTATCAAATGATTCTCTGCAATTTATTCAGTATTCCACATTTCCCATTTGGGAAGTTTTTCCCATAATTAATAAACATGTTCTGATAATAGATAATGTGTTGGGGAGCACTGCTAGAGACTACCTTGGCCAAAAGTGCCTAGAAAATAATTTCTCTCATCACTCCCCACTGCCAACCCACCAGGATTGACTAGTATGTGGGTATACAAATATCATGGCCCCGGTGACCATGAATGTAATAATACAGAAATACATTTTTTTCTTTGTTTGTTTTTCATGATTTCCAAGGTTTCCCTGAAGGATTAATTTCTAGTTGTCCATTGTGGTAGGTGGCATATGAACACACCCATTATCAACTCCCTTGCCTCTCCTGTCTCACATCCTTTTGTTCTTGCTGGTGTTCTCTCTCCCTCCAAATAAGTACATGTAATTAAATCTTTGACTATGTGAGAATGCAAAATAAGCAATAACCAGACATCAAATAGTGATTGTGTTATGAAATGTGACCAATTAGCCTCCATCTAAGTATTATATGACAGATAGGCATATATGAAGGAATTGTGCATTTTTCCTAATGTATAATGTGCCACCAATGAAGCATCCTGGAAGAGTCCATCTCAGAAACTCATCTAGCATCTACTATGTGTTGCTCTTTTTAGAACAACACATTTAAATCTGAAAATGAAAACAACATGTACTACAAGAAGGCTTTGTTATATGGCATTATGGCATGCAGTAGAATACTCAAGGTGTATATTACAGCCTAATAATCTGTTGAAATGCTTAGGGAATAAATGATTCTGTCATCATATTATTTTGAAAAATACTACATACTATGCCCCCCCCCCTTTTTTTTTTACAGATTTGCAGTTCATGTGAGCACATTAAAAGTAAAGAGAAAGTCTACAGTAAAAATAAAACAAAAATCTGTTTTCCTTATTTGAGGTTAATATTTGTCAGACTAATTTCACCAGAGAAACTCTTTATAACATCATACCCATTAATATTCAGTAAAATCAGTGTTTTGTTGACTATAATCCCCATCAATAGCAATGAAAAAAGTATGATATGTTTATCTGTGGGAAGCTAATTGACCTATACAATTATGAATGCTATAATCTTGATTTCATTAGACCCATAATTGTATCAATTGCATAAACTGCCAAGATGTTAGTAATTAATTATTAACCCTGTTGGCTACATTGGAAAGCGGCATTGTTTAAAATAGTCTTTTTAAGGGGTGCCTGGGTGGCTCAGTGGGTTAAGCCGCTGCCTTCGGCTCAGGTCATGATCTCAGGGTCCTGGGATCAAGCCCCGCATCGGACTCTCTGCTCAGCAGGGAGCCTGTTTCCTCCTCTCTCTCTCTCTCTGCCTGCCTCTCTGCCTACTTGTGATCTCTCTCTGTCAAATAAATAAATAAAATCTAAAAATAAAATAAAATAGTCTTTTTAAAATTTGATTTGTAACTCAGATAATAACATTGACTTCCAAAGTGTGTAATCTGATATTTTGCCCCAGTTTCTTATATGTTATCACATTGGTAACATAATGTTGAGGTGACAAAAATAATGCCTATGTAAAATTTATCAAACAGCTCAACAGTGAACCCCCATTTGATTAGGTCAATAAATCACTTTGTTAGATGACTATAGCTATTTATTTTCTTCAAATATTGAAAAATAGCCTTTAAATACTCACAAATAGATACATCATCCCCAAATAATGGCATTTTTGAAATTTGTATGATAGCACTAGACATTTAAGTATCCCCCCTTTTTTGAATACATATATATCACTGATTTCTAAGTCCATGTATTTTGAGTCCTGGTACATAGTTGGACTCTACGTTTATAGGTTAGCTTAAATTTCAAGGATTTTGAGAATTATTCAAATACACATTTTTCATAGTATCGATTTTTATTCAAGATACATTTGTCACCTAATTCTTTATCTCTTCAAGAAGAAGTATAAATACTCTCCAGTATTCATACTTCTGTCAGAGCTGTCTTCAAAATACAGGCCTAATTATGTTACCTCTTCATTTAAAATTCTTTGTTATTGTTTTGATGTCATCAAGCTATTCTCTAAATACATTTGTGAAAATCCCACCCACTCTCAAGAAATACCCAGTTCAAATGCCTTTTCATTAATGAGACAGATCTTGAATCCCAGCCCAATTGCATCAATTTCTTCCTTCCCTGGGTTCTTACAGAATGCAGCTTCTATGGGCAAAGGGCTTCACCTTCCCGAGGTTTCTTTATATATTGAAATAATAGCAGCAACATCACTGGTTGTTACATGCAGTATATAAATTGAATTATAAAGTACCAAGCATAAGGTTTGGCAAATATTAACTCAATAAATTGTAACTATAAATATGTTTTATTATTAGAGTACAGAATCTGCAGTGTGTTAGAGTTATATGTGAACAATCACGTCTCTATTAGCATATAAACTCTTTGAGGGAAGATTTTATGCCTAAATTGATTTCATTATCCCCCAAGGTGTTGAGTATTACTCTGGGATACATATTTGTTTTACTTTTATTCCATAGTAATGTAATTAAAAAATAGACATATGGATTCATATGTAATATCTCTGTCTTACAATTATTACAACCAATACATTTTTCAATTTATAAATTTCCTGATCTTGTACAATGTATTTATCTCATCATAGGTTCTGTGAACAATACTGGAATAGGATTGGCTATTGCAAAGTAATATTTTCAAATACATACTTATGTATATGTCTGTGTTGATCTCCATATGAAATATCTTTGTCTCCCCCATTGGCAGTTATTGTTCAAACTAGACTTTTACTGCCCAGCGGAATGTGGCCCATTGCAGAATTTATCTAGAAACTCATTGACTTGGGAAGAGGGACAAGGTCTGAAAAAGAACAACACATAGTAGATGCTAGAGTGAGTTTCTGGGATGGGCTCTTCCAGGATGCCTCATTGGCAGCAGATCCAAGTGTTGGTATGGGTGGAAGGGAAATAGAAACAGATTAAAAATTTTAAAAGTTGCTGGAATATGTGCTTTTCTTAGTCATGTCACCCAAAGATTGACCTTGAAGATTCCAGCATTTCTTTTCTTTTCTTTTTTTTAATACTTCAGCATGGTGCAAGATTAGATAAAGTAAGCAAGGACATGGAGCTTGGCTAAGCACATCGATCTGGTCTGAGACAGTTCATGGATCTTTCCTTGTCTCTTTTTTTGTTTCTGTGCTGGAAAGAGAGAGAAGTAGGATTTTCCTCTGCTCCTAGGAGTGGCACAAAAATAAGCTAAAAAATAAAGCTTGCAAATATGTGAGAGAGCTAGCTGGCAGATCATAAGGGTTGTTGCAATAACAGGGTGGTAAGGGAGAGAGTAACATAGATCTTATAATTAGTAATTCAGAGAGAACATGACTACCTTAATAAAAGTCAGGATGGAAAATGATTATAGCTGAGAGCATAAGAGAACAAGAAATATCCCAAAGGATGAATGAGATGGACAAATGAGAACCTAGAACCAGATTACCTCTCTTCTAACATATTTTAAATTCTGTATGAGCATCCTGTATATATCCTTAATTAAATACACCTCAGGGAAGAAAAGAGGGAAAGTAAATCCTTTCCTACTGTAGAAAGCCCTGAATTGAATGAAAAACGAGATACTGAGTTAATACTAAGTTTTACAGAAATGACTACGTTTAATTGTGTCCTATTGAGTTGAAGAGGGACTCAATAGAGAGATCATTATAAATTATAAAAAGAAAATGTGTTCACCTGAGTTGTGTGCTGTGAAGTTTGTATCTAGAACATATTCACCCTGCCTTGAAGAGTAGATTTCATATGTGGAATCTAAGAAAACCAAAATCATGGAAGGCTAATGGGAATCTATGAAGGTGGCCAAGGGTAAAAATTTCCAGTTATAAAATGAGCAAGTTCTGGGGATCTCATGTACGATATGATGACCATAGGTAATAATACTGTAATGTATATTTTGAAAGTTGCTAAGAGAGTAGATCTTGAAAGTTGTCACCACACACATACACAAAAAACTAACTATATGAGGTGATGGATATGTTAGTTAACCTTACTGTGATAATCATTTTGCAATACATATATCAAATCATCACACCATACATCATAAACTGTTTGTTATATATGTTGATCAAAAAGTACAAAGTTGAGTTAGATAGAATGAGTAAGTCTAGAGATCTAATGTATAGCATAATGACTATATTTAATAATATTGTATTTCGTACTAGAAATTTATATATATAGGATTTTAAAGGTTTTAAGGCTTCCATTTAAGTCCTTAATCCATTGTAAGTTAATATTTGTGAGTGTTATAAACAAGGGTATAATTTCATTCTTTTGCATATTAGTATATTTTTTTCTCAGTACCATTTATTGAAGAGACTGTCTTTTTTACATTGAGTATTTCAGGCTCCCTTATCAAATGAGTTGACCATACCTTCATAGGTTTATTTCTGGGCTCTTGTTTCTGTTCCATTGGTCTGTGTGTCTATTTTTATGCCAGTATCATACTGTTTTGCATACTGTAGCTTTGAAATTTAGTTTGAAATCAGGAAGTGTGATGCCTCCAGTTTTGTTCTTTTTTCTCAAGGTAGAATTCGTTCTGATATAAGGGAGGGGGAATCATGATTCCATGGAAGAGAATTACTTCTTTTACAGTCATAGAATTAGAATTTTAATCAAAGACAAGATTTTATTCATCATTTTGTGTATTCTAATCATTTCAGGGATTAAAAAACAACATTAATTCATTTAAGACATATTTTTGCATATAACTCCTAGTGCTCATTACAATACACAGATAGTGAATCATTGAACACTACATCAAACCCTAATGATGTACTCTATGGTGACTAACATAATAATAAAGACAGACATATTTTTGAGATTTTCATAAGTGACAAGCAGTCAAAATAGTAGCTTATGCCATTGAAAGAAAAAAGAAAAACAGTAAAACCAGTTCATTCACTGTATGGATGTCACATACTGATAGTGCTAAAAAACGATAAAATCAGAAGTTTTGAAGTAGGGGTTAGGTAAGAGTGATCTTTTAAATAGCATGGAAAAAGAAGGGTCCCTTACTATGTGAGTTATATTAGTGAGAATATAAAATTCTTATGACTAAGGTGAGGAATGCAATCACTGTGCTACTTTTATCCTTAAGGAAATGAAAGAAAGTGGATAAATGAGGATGAAAAAAGGTATAATTTTTTTTAAATTTTTATATTTTTTTATAAACATGTATTTTTATCTCCAGGGGTACAGGTCTGTGAATCAGCACTCACCAAAGCACATACCCTCCCCAATGTCCATAACCCCACCCCCACTTCTCCCAACTTTTTTAAAGGTATAATTTTTTAAATGACTTTATTTATTTGTTTATTTATGAGAGAGAGAGAGAGAGAGAGCACACAAGCAGTAGGTAGGGGCAGAGAGAGAGAGAGAAATAGGCTCCCTGCTGAACAGGGGGCCTGATGTAGGACTCCATCCCAGGATCCTGGAATGATTACCTAAGCTGAAGGCAGATGCTAAACTGACTGAGCCACCCAGGATCCCAAGATATCAGTTAGGTGGTTCAGCATTGGCCTTCAGCTCAGGTCATGATCCCAGGGTCCTGGGATCAATTACCACATAGGGCTCCCAGCTCAGCAGGGAGTCTGCTTCTCTCTCTCCTTCTGCCTGCAGCTTTGCCTGCTTGTGCTGTCTGTCTCTGTCAAATGAATAATTAAATCTTAAAAAACAACAACAAGAGATACTATTTATGTTATTTTACCCAGTATTTCAGCTAATTATACAGATGTGAAAATTGTCTCAAACAACTAATAATGATGATGACATGTTTAATATACACACAGAGACCCATTCTGATAGTATGGAAAGATTGTAAAATGTCAACAAATGGCTCTTATTAGAAAAAGAAAAGACAAAAAAAAAAAAAGCCTTTCAAATATATAATAATTAGACAAGACCTGCGTGGTCTTTGAGGGAGTGAGGTGTGGAAAAAAGCTAAGTCCCTGAGATGGGAACATTCTTAGGATGTTACAAAATAAATGTTACATGACATATTTAAAAGCCCAATTCTAGTTAGAGGTGGAGACAAATCATGAAAATAGTTCATAGATTCCCAGTGCAATGTTCTTTCCTCCATAGGCTAATCACCCTAATTGCCATGCTTAGTGTTGGTAGAGTATCAGTGTGCAATTGCCCAGAAGGCAATTAAGGACTAGTTCTAGAGCTATACATTTAGAAAATGTTACAGTAAATAAATCTAGAAAATGGTAGAATGGGTGAACTCTCCTTGACTTCTTAGACTAGCTAATGTCTAACAACATCTATCTAGGAAATGGAGAAAAGTTTCACATTCTCAATAATTTCTATCTTGGAAATCTTGGAAACCTTCATGCAGTTTTTTATTTGTTTGTTTTTACAATACCAGGATGACAGAATGATATGGGATTGACCTAAACATAACTCTTAACTTTGTTAAAACTAATAAATTAACAAGAAAAATACTTGCAGTCTAGTACAACAATTTGGAAGATTTATTCCATTTTCTCCATTATTTAAAATGCTGTATAGTTTTGACATTAAGAAGGTATTAAGATCCTATATACCCACCAAATGTCTAAAATGAAAAAGAGTTTTTTTTTTAATTTTAAATATTTATTTATTTATTTGAGACAGAGAAAGTTGGGAAGAGGGTTAGAAGGATAGAATCCTCAAGCAGACTCCCTGCTGAATGTGGAGCTCACACGGGTTGAATCTCAAAACCGGTGAGATCATGACCTGAGCTGAAACCAGGGGTTAGACACTTCACTGACTGAGCAACCCAGATGCCCCTAAAATGAAAAAAATATTTAAAAAAATGCTGAGTGAAATAAGTCAAGCAGAGAGAGTCAGTTATCATATGGTTTCACTTATTTGTGGAGCATAGCAAATAGCATGGAGGACATGGGGAGTTAGAGAGGAGAAGGGAGTTGAGGGAAATTGGAAGGGGAGGTGAACCATTAGAGACTATGGACTCTGAAAAACAATCTGAGGGTTTTGAAGGGGTGGGGGGTGGGAGGTTGGGGTACCAGGTGGTGAGTATTAGGGAGGGCACGCATTGCATGGAACACTGGGTGTGTTATAAAAACAATGAATTCTGTCACACTGAAAATAAATAAATAAATAAATGAATAAATAAATAAATAAATAAATAAACTAACATTAAGTGGGGCCAGACCCAGAGAGTGTTTAAAGTATTCTAGGGTCTGAGCTAAGTATTTTGCATGTGTTGTCTCATCGAATCCTCACAGTCCACCCTATTTATTGTTTATTTTCTTCATGTTTATGAGAACATTCGTAGGGTGAAGCAACTGGCAAGGGCCTCACTGTAAGTGAGGTACCGAAGAGTCAGGCCCAGGTTTGTCTGAGCAAAGCCTTTGTGCTTGAAAGCTTTGCATTTTAATGGATTGGAAGCAAGTTTCCCCCATCTTTGTGCTGTTGAGAGAATGATCAGGAGCACTGGTTTGGATAAGAGTTCAGATATTTGAGGGAAATTGGAAGGGGAGGTGAACCATGAGAGACTATGGACTCTGAAAAACAATCTGAGGGTTTTGAAGGGACGGGGGGTGGGAAGTTGGGGTACCAGGTGGTGAGTATTATAGAGGGCATGGATTGCATGGAGCACTGGGTGTGGTGCAAAAACAATGAATACTGTTATGCTGAAAAGAAATAAAAAATTTAAAGAAAAAAAAGAGTTCAGATATTTTGAAGTTCAGAGTTAGGAAGCAGAGGGGTAGAGATCCAATACCCAAGACTAGATTCTCTTTAAGAGTAAAATAAAGAAAACCAACCAACAAAAAAACAAAAATAATAACAAATGTTGGTGAGGATGTGAAGCAACCAGAACTTCCATATACCTGCTGGTGTAGTTTAAATTGGCAGAAGGAATTTGGAAAGTTGGTAGTTATTTGTTAAAGGTGAATATATGCACACCCCAGTGACTCAAATATCCTCTGTATACATTACAACGTGCATATGTTCACCCAAAGACATGTGCAGAAATGTTCATGGCAGCACTATCCATAGCAGCCCCAAATTAGAAGTTACTGACATATGTATCAAGAGTGAGTGGATAACAAATTTTAATATTTCAGACAACAGAAACCACACAGCAATGGAAAAACTTGCAACAGCAAACAAAGTAGATGAGCCAACTTTCTTCCCCACTACAATACATCCTGAAACCCTCCCATGCTTTATTTCCTGTTCATCACTTATCACCCTCTAACATCTATACATTTTTTTTATTGTTTTATGTTAGTCATATACAGTGTGTCAATAGTTTTTGCTGTAGTGTTCCATGATTCATTGTGTATAACACCCAGTGCTCCATGCAATCTGTACCCTCCTTGGTACCCATCACCCCGGGCTGACCCATTACCCCACCCACTCCCCTCTAAAACCACAGTTTGATTCCTGGAGTCCATAGTCTCCCATGGTTCATCTTCCACTCCATTTATACATTTAACTACTTATTAACACTTTCTCCCACTGAAGTGTAAGCTTCATAAGCGTGGGATTTTTTAAAGATTTTATTTATTTATTTGACAGAGAGAAAGAGATCACAAGTAGGCAGAGAGGCAGGCGGTAGGGAGAGAATCAGGCTCCCTGCCCAGCAAAGAGCCTGATATGGGACTTGATCCCAGGACCCTGAGATCATGACCTGAGCCAAACACAGAGGCTTAACCCACTGAGCCACGCAGGTGCCCAAGGGTAGGATATATTTTTAAATTTAATTCACTGGTCTGCCTCAGGGTATGGTAGAGTGTCTAACATAGAGGTGACACAATAAATAACTAAATGAATGAATATCGTTTTCTTATTTTTAAAGAATCTAGACACAAAAGAGCAGGAACTGTGTGTAGTCATTATATATAGTTCAATAGCAGACAACATTAATCTATGGATTTACACATCAGAAAATAGTGGTTAGTGCTTAAGGGGAGCTTCTGGGCTTCTGGTAACATTCTGTTTTTTAATCTAGGTGCTCACATCACAATTGTTCCATTTATAAAAGTAGGTTGGGAATACTTATCAGCAGTGTACTTATAAGTCATGCACATTTTCCAAAACAAATGGAAACAAACATTATAACAATCATCCAATAACTACCATATATCCACCAAATAGCTTAAGACATAAAATATTATTACAATATAGAAGAAGGCTCCTGTGTTCTTTCTGAAAGCATCAACCTTTCTTCCCTCCTTTCCCCTCCCAGTATGGTGTGAAGTTCTTCTTCCCTAGATCAAATGCAAGTTCTAGTACTGCTACTTCTGTGAGCTTAGTAAGATCTTTTGTGCCTCAGTTTCCCCATTTATAAGGTGTGAGGAACAATGGTGTTTACCGCATAGTTAGAAGTAAAGATTGAAGGGTTTTATAGAGAGAGAGTACTTAGACTAGCCTTACATGAAATAAGCAATATAAGCTCTATTACTAACCTGAAGTTGGTGTTTTCATTTTCCATTCCATTGCATGCCTTTATCCTTTAATCTATCGGAGTATTGATAAAGCTAGTCATGTAAGCAAACATATGGATATTATCTTTTTTATGGCTTAAAATTTAATATAATTGGGAACAATTAAAACTTCACATAAGGACTATCATACAACATGTACTCTTCTGCAAGTCTTAAAAAATTATGTTTAGGGTGTTTCACTCAAATTAATTTAAAAGTTTTATTAACATATGTATCTAGGATTGAAATTGTTTAAATTATATCTACTGAGTAATGTTAAGTCTTTTGTTCCCCAAAGTAGTTGTCTCAGTCTATATTCCAGAAAATAGTTTGTAAGATTTCCTATTATTTCACATCTTTATCTAAACTTGATATATAAATAGACTTTTAAATTTACCATTTTGACAGGTATGAAATAGTATCTCTGTAGTTTTAACTTGCATATCTCTGTTTATTAGAAAGATTGATCATATCATCTTATGTGTGTGGCTGTTTTCCTTATTCTGAGAATTGTTTATTCAAATTTATTGCTTATTTTCTCATTTGTTTATGTATTTTTTATTTCTAGAAGTTCTTTAATATTTGTGGATCATAATATATTGAAAATCTCTTCAAGTCTGCAGTTTATAGTTTCAATTTCTTAATGTACCTTTTGACATTCTTTACATATAAATGTAAATACATGGGCACATACACACATATATTTTTACGTGCTTTGGTTAGGAAAGCCTTCCAAAAAATCCTTTTATTCCTTGAGGTGAAGACTAAATTCTTCATCATTACATACCAAATATTTAAAAGTTCCACTTTTCATGATTAATTCTTAATATATCTGGAATTAAGTTTTATTTATAGTGTGAGGTAGGGAATCAATTACAGGTCTTTCATTCAAGTAATCAATTGTTCTAGCATCCTTTATTGGATAACCCATCATTTCTTTAATGATTTGCAGCAGCCACTCTGTCAAATATCAAGTTTCCATGGATGTGTGAACTTCTTTCTATGCTATTATTTTATAATGGACATTTTAAAGAAATTTGATTGATTAACATTAGACTGTAAATATGATTTTTCAGAACATCAAGGTTCAAATTAGGGTGGTTTTTTGGGGGAAGATATTGTAGAGATGTATATTTGTGCTCCGAGGGCTAACACTAATAATAAGTTAGTGACAGTTTTTATATGTAACCTCTTGTTTCCAAGGAGTAGCAATTTTACTTAAAAGCTGAACCCATAAATTCAGGTTTCGGAAAGAGGGTATCTTGGGGCACCTGAGTGGCTCAGTCAGTTAAGCATCTATCTTCAGCTCATGTCATGATCCCAGACTGCTTGGGTCAAGTCCTGCATCGGGCCCCTTGCTGGCAGGGAGCTTCCTTATCCTCTCCTCCCCACTTATGCTCTCTCTCTCTCTCACACTCTTTCTCTCAAATAGACAAATAAAACCTTTTAAAAAAGAGATAATATCTCAATGTCTGTACTCTGAAGGATCATATTTGGGAAAAAAAAAAAAAACATGTTAGAAAGCCACATATAATTTACAGACCAGAATCTTTGCATTTAAAAAACGTATGAAGCATTAAAATAGTGTAAATGCATATTAATAAACATTAATTACTTCCAAATCCTGGGGAAAAAAAGTCAGATCCATAACATTGTCATTTGCATTGAAGTAATTTTTTGTTCAAATTATAAAGCACAAAATGAACTCCAGATGACATGAAAAATTCTGAAATTTTCACCTTAAATTTATTTATTATATATACTTATTCTTGAATTTTAATTAATTTAATGTAATTAATTTTAACCTTTTCCTTGTACCACAAATATCTGATATTTGTGCATCTGATAGAGTTTTTTTAAAAATGAAAAATATTTAAACTATATTATTAATCAAGGCATTAAAATGTTATTGTTATCTAAAATATGGATAATATTCACTGATTGTGAGAAAATCTGTGCTCAATAAAAGTAAACAAAATTAGAAATGGAAGATGCGTGTCTGAAATAGTAGGAATAAAAACCTGACACAAGGCACAGATGGTAGGATGGTTAAATGTTTTTCCTAATTGCAAGGAAAACTTTTCTCTTGGGCAAACCACTTTGAAGCTTGTTTAAATGTCTTTAATGTGAAGATGCTTGGGACAACAGAATCTGATTGTCAATTGCCCTAATCTCTAGAGAATGAAAAACGTTATCTGATTGGGAGATGTCAAAGATTTAAAAATAATTCCCTTACACAGGTAGAAATAAACTGAATTGCAGTATCCTGAGGAGGAACTAATGCAAAGGCCTTATAGAAAGATGCCATGGAAACAGAGCTGTGCTGGGGACAGTACATGCTTGCAGTGATAACGTGGGTTTTGTAACCCTTATCAAAGAAAGAAAATTCCTAGAATTTAAGTGATCCTAAGAAAAAGAACACTCAGTTTTAGCTGTTCTTTTCTTTTTACCATTTCCTTCCAAATTCATCCACATGGATTTGGGAGTAGTCAGGAGAGGTAAACAAACAATGAGACTTTTTACATTTCCCTTACAACTGCATAGGCAAAGGCGTATTACAACAGAAAAAATGTTTAAGACAGGATTTTATACATCAGTTAGATAACATTATTTCTTCTTGCTTTGATTCACCCTTCAAATAGTATAAATAGTTACACTGAAGGCATGTGAATTTCTGTGAATCTAAGCACAATTAAATGTATTTATAAACCTACATTATTAAATTTTTAAATTTACTTTTAAAAACTGGTATGCGGAGGACTGTAGGGGAAGGGAGGGAAAACTGAATGGGAAGTCATCAGAGAGGGAGAGAAACCATGAGAAACACTGAACCGTAGGAAAACTATAACAAACAAACTGAGGGTTGCTGGAGGGATGGGGTGACTGGGTGATGGGCATTAAGGAGGGCACATGATGTGATGAGCACTGGGTGTTATATGAAGCTGATAAATTATTGAACACTACATCTGAAACTAATGATGTCCTATGAGCAGGCTAATTGAATATAAATAAAAAATGAAATAAAATAAAAACCATTGTGCTAAAAATACAATTCATAAGAATGCTAACAAATTCATATACATAACTGGTATTAATGTAAAAAAATGGGGGCACCTGGGTGGCTCAGTAGGTTAAGTGTCTACCTTTCAGCTCAGGTTCTGGTCCTGGGGTCCTGGGATGGAGCCCCACGTTGGGTTCCCTGCTCAGCAGGGATTCTGCTTCTCTCCCTCTGCCTCTCCCCCACTCATGCTCTCTCTTTTGCTTTCTCTCTTTTTCAAGTAAATAAGTAAAATCTTTAAAAAAAAATATAGCTTTCTAGTAAATGCAAGGATAAACATGCATTAACAGATTGATTTACATATTGGAAATTGTTGGTTATTAATTTAAACTAGAAAAGTGTAAAGGAATGTGAACTATAAAAATGTATAAAGGAAATAAAATAATATTTTTCATATACATTCGAAAGCAGGCTATCAAAGAGATATTTGTACACCCATGTTCATTGTAGCACTATTCAACGTAGTCAAGAGGTGGAACCAAACTGAATGTCCACTGATAGATGAATCTATAAAGAAAATGTGTACACATGCAGTGAAATATTATTAAGTCTTAAAAAAGAAAGGAAATCTTGTCATATATCACCATATGGATGAAACCTGAGGATAAGTCAGTCACAGAAAGACGAGTACCACATGAAAACATTTCTTTGATGCTTCTAAGATTTTCAGCTGGGAACAGAATACAGAATGTGCTTTCCAGAGACTGAGGAGAAGGAGAGGTGGCAGTTTCTTGTTTGGTTGGTGTAGAGTGTCAGTCATATAGAATGGGAGGGCTTTGAGAATCTGTTGCAACAACAGTGTGCATGGGGTTAATGTGCACTTACTGCAGTGCACACTTGGAAACTGGTAGGGAAGTAAATTGTTTCTTTGCCAAAATTTTAAAAAAGGTAGAATAAAATAATGTTATTTTATGTTATGCACAGACTCTTTCTACTGGATATCTCTGCAGTGTGGGTTGTGACCAGGGTAGTTGGCAGTGATTTATATTTTTACTTTTTCCTTCACATATTTCTGGACATTTAGATATTCTTGGAGAAAGATTTTCTTTAGAATAAAAAATTCAGACAAAAAATACAAAAAAAGAAATGTGCAAGTTTCTTGTATAGATAAAAACAAAGCTAAGGCATTTACAGATAACTAGCTAGAAACCTTTTCTTTGATTCCAAGTAGCTAAATGAATATACATTGCTCTTACCATTTAATGAAAATTATAAAGGAAGAAAACTGGGTCCTAATACAAGATAAAAAAGTGTTTTCAAATCAAGTGTTGTAAAAGGCAGTATTAAAGAAATACTTTTATCTGAACTAAGCTGAAGATGAAAAGAAAATAATTAAAATGGGACTTCCCCCAAGAATATTAATGTAGAATATGAAGTTCAACCATGTGGGTCCTGAAGAATTAGATGCTGGCTGCTTTAGTTTACATGCCATTCCAAGTGAGCAGATGCAATTATTTAATGCTAATTTTTAATCTTAATACCATAACATAGGAAATTGCTAATGGGGGGGGGTGGGAATCCTAGAGTTACTTAAGAACTAGCTCAAAGAGAAATAGTTAATTGAAGTTAAAGATGATGGCAGAACACATAGTCATTTAGCAACTACTCTATAGAGGTTCTAAGCTTAATCAGAAAAATGAAGAGTTCAGATCAGGGAACAAGGTTGAGAAAGAATGAGGTAGATTAATAATCATGATAATAATAGCTAGCATTTCATGAGCATTGACTCAAACTCCTCATTGTCTTATATAATACTAAACACAACTCATCTACCCCATTCACAGATGAAGAAATTGAGGGCTAAGGAGTTAGTGTAACTTCTCTAAATTTGTTTATCCAGGTAACACTGGAGCAGGATTTGAACCCAAGGTGCTTGGTTATTGGAGTCATACCTACATGGCTTTGTATCTTTTCTTTATCAGAGCATCATTGTATACATGTAGACAAATGTAGACAAATTGTTTAACTGCTCTATACCTTATTTTTCTTATCTGTCAAATGGGAATAAAAATACAACCCAGGTACAATGTCATTGTGAGGAATCAATAGGATAATATATGTGACAGGCACACAGAAGGTATTTAGTAAACAGTGACTTATTCATATTTCTTGCTGAGGTCAAACAAGAATAATAGCTTAAAAGAGTCTCCAAGAACTTTTGCCACAAACTCAAAAGGCATTCCTGAGGCAACAATTAAATCTAACAGTTTCTTAGGGGATGGGTTAACTGGGTGATGGACATTAAGGAGGGCATTTGATGTAATGAGCACTGGGTGTTATATGCAACTGAGGAATCACTAAATTCTACCTCTGAAACTAATAATACAACATATGTGAATAAAAAAAATCCCTTGAAAACACTGAAAGCTTAAGATAAGTTCATTTAAAAAATAAAATCCAAAAGATATAAATTAATGTCAAATTAATATGTCAAAAATTAATGGAAAATACCTAGATAATTTAAAATCCTTCCTAAGTATATATCATAAATTTACATACAGGTTTTTGTACATTTGTTTTAGCTATTACAAATGATCCCATTTTTTATAAAAAAAAATTACTGAATAAAACTTGTAAACTTCTATTATTTTCTTTTTCTTAAGATATTATTTATTTATTTGACAGAGAGAGAGAGAGAGATCACAAGTAGGCAGAGAGGCAGACAAAGAGAGAGGAGTAAGCAGGCTCCCTGGTGAGCAGAGAGACCGATGCAGGGCTCGATCCCAGGACCCTGAGATCATGACCTAGGCCGAAGACAGAGGCTTAACCCATTGAGCCACCCAGGTGCTCCAAAACTGCTATTATTTTCTAAGGTACATTCTTTAAATGGAGATTGAGATTCCTGGCATTGCCATATGATAATCCTTTTGGTCGGAATGAATTAAACTAATAAATAAGAGTCATTCACGTAAATACAGTTTGCTGGGATCTTTCTTGAAAAATGAGCTGCATACCTACAGTGAGTGAAAATAATTGACATTTGGAACTTATGTGCACAGTTTAGGGATCTAGAACCTCTTAGCTAGTGTAGAATGTCTCCACAAAGAGATCAGGGAGACTTTTGTCTTTTTATATCTCATGTAAGGTAAAAAGAACTGTCACTGTATTTAATCCTGAACCCATGCTTTCTACCTCAGAAAATAAATAAATGTAAAAAAATGGGTTAGAGTGTTCCCACCCTTTGGTGTATTATTTCCTCTCTTTTCTCTACAGAAAGTTGTCTATGGTTCCAGAGCATTTCATCAGTGACACCTGGTCATTCAGTAAGGTAAGGAACTCTGAAGATCAAAATTGTTGTAACTACTATATATTCTCACTTTCAGGTAGAGACATTTAATGGAGTACAGATATTGGTACTGGATACTGAATTGGAATTGGATATTGCTTTTCATGCATCAGATTCAGGATAAAGGCTATAAAGGCCTTTAATTGCTCTTGGCATCCTGAAATGTCTACCTCTTTATGACTAGAAAGAATCAAAGTATGGACTGGCAAAATAAAAAACAAACAAACAAAAAAAAAAACCCTAAGCCCTGAAAATACTCACTGTTTCTATCAGTGTGCAAGGAAGAGAGATGAATGAAACATAAATCCCAGTGGACTTCATTTTAATAGATTGTGGAATTCATGTTACTGCTGCATTGGACAAAGAAATAATCTAGTAGATAAGAAAGAAAACAAAATGGATTGGAAAGCTCTTATATCAGAATAAGATAAGAAAATATTTAGTATAGTTAGTGTGAAATGAACATATAGGGAGCTACATGGTTTCTGGCCAGACAAGTATTCATATGAAACAACATGGTGAGCACCACGAGCACATAATATATTCCCATCACTAGATTGGCTCAAATGAAATAGACTTTTTGTATATAGTTTTCTATGGCTGTGTAATGAAGTGTCACAAACCGGATGTCTTAAGCAGAGATTTTTTTTTTCTCTCACTGGAGGCTAGAAGTCTGAGATCAGGATACCAGTAGGGCTATTTTCATCTGAGGACCGTGCAGAAGAATCTCTTCCATCTTTCTTCCCTAGTTTTCTTAAAATCTTTGGTGTTCCTTGGCTTGTAAAAACATCACCCAGATCTCTGTCTTCATTTTGTTCTCCCTGTGTGTTTGTCTGCTATTCAGATTTCCCCTTTTTATAAGGACATCAGTCATACTGGATTAGAGCTCACTCTAATAACCTCATTTTAATTGGTTACTTCTGTAAAGGTCCTACCTCAAACATTAAGTCACATTACGAGGTATTGCGCGTTAGGACTGCAACATATCCTTTTTGGGGCAAGGGGGCAAACAATTCAACTTATAACACTTTGGGACCTAGCTAGTACTATTTCTAAGGGAAATTGAAAATCAGTCTGGTCTACAACATTCAATTTTTCAAAAAGCATAGGTAGCTTTAGAAATGACTAAGAGAGAATTGAACAGTTTAGAGGCATTGACAAGGCACATTGGAAGTTAATCCTTAATCAAGAACTTTATCCTATAATACCAAAGAAAATACTCTTTCAATGGTTAAGTTGGAAAAAGCTCTGAAATTAGATCTCAACTGAGGTTTTGTTACATGTTCCTGGGATTTTAGGATTGTCTTGTCCCTTTACATTATTACAAGATCTTTATATCAAACTTTATTTCAGAAGGTTAAAATAACATGTTTAAACTACCATCTAGGAAATTTATAGTCAAGAGAGTTGAGATTTGGGTATAGTTATCATAAGGTAGGAGTATGGATTCTTTTCCCTCCCCTTTTGTCTTAAAATGTTCTGCTACAAGCTGAGCAACTTATGAGTCAAAAAGGATGAACAACTTTTTTTTTTTTCTTTAATGTGGTTTCCCTGCTGAAGAATTCGAAGAAGCCAACCAAAAAATATTTCCACTGGATAAGTGATGAAAAGCTGAACAATATAAATAAATAGATAAATTAAACCAGATATAGCCAGGTGTAACTAGTGGAGCCTTTAAACAGTTCTATGACTTCATGATGTCTGCTTTTTTTTTTTTTTTTCCTATTGAGGTATAATTGAAATACATTGTATTAGTTTCAGTTATACAACACGATTTAATATTTGCATGTATTCTGAAATGATCACCACAATAAGTCTAGTTAACATCCATCACTATATGTGATTATAGAACTTTTTTCTTTTCATGAGAACATTTAATATCTACTCTCTTAGAGATTTCAAATAAGCAATACAGTGTTATTAACCATAGTCACCATGCTGTATATTACATTCCCATGACTTATTTTATAACTGGAAGTTTGTACCTTTTGATTGCCTCATCCATTTGGTCCATTCCATACCCCCCACCTCCAGCAACCATCAATCTGTTTTCTGTATCAATGAGTATGTTATTTTTAGAGTCCACGTATACATGAGATCATACTGTCTGATCTCTTTTTCTCTTTGACGTATCTTACCCAACATAATGCCCCCTACATCCATCCATGTTGTTGCAAATGGCAGATTTCCTCTCTTTTTCGTGGATGAATAGTATTCTGTGGTATATATGTACCACATTTTCTTTGTCCATTCATCCATTGATGGACACTTAGGTTGTTTCCATATGTTGGCTATTGTAATTAATGCTACAAGGAACATAGAGTGCAAATACGTTTTTAAATTAAGTGTTTTTGTTTTCCTTGGGTAAACACCCAGAAGTGGAATTGCTGGATTATATGGTAGTTCTACTTTTAACTTTTCGAGGAATCTCCATACTGTTTTCTACAATGGCTGCACCAACTTATGTTACCACCAACAAAGCAACAGTGGATGTTTCTTCACATCCTTGCCAATACTTATCTATTGTCTTTTTTATTTTAAATAAAGCCATTCTAAGAGCTATGAAATAATAACTCATTGTGGTTTCGATCCATTTCCCTGATGATCAGTGATATTGAGCATCTTTTCATGTGTCTGTTGGCCATCTGTATGTCCTCTTTGAAAAAAAATGTCCATTCAGGGCCTCTGTCCATTTTTTAAATAGATTATTTATTCTGCTATTGAGTTGTATGAATTCTGTATATATTTTGATATTAACACCTTATCAGATACACGATTTGCAACTATCTTCTCCTATTCAGTAGCATGCCTTCTCATTTTGTTAATGGTTTCCTTTGCATTGCAAAGCTTTTTAGTTTGATGTAGTCTAACCTGCTTAGTTTAGCTATTGTTGCCTTTGCTTTGGGGGTCAAATTAAAAAATTATAACCAAGGCTGATGTGAAAAAGCTTACCACCTATTTTTCTTCTAGGAGTTTTATGGTTTGAAGTCTTACATTTAAGACTTTAATCCATTTTTAGTTAGTTTTTGTGTATGGGGTAAGATAGCAGTCCAGTGTCATTCTTCTGTATCTGGATGCCCAGCTTTTCCAACACTGCTTATTGGAGACTCTCCTTTACACATTATATATTTTTGACTTCTTTGTCATAAATTAGTTGACGATATAAGCATGGGTTCATTTCTAGTCTTTTGATTCTTTTCCACTGTTGTATCTCCATCTTGAGATACATTCTTTCTACACCCACTTTGTTGAGTTTTTATCATAAATGGATAATAACCCAGCAGGTGCAATGAAGGATTTCCTATACTAGCTAAGGTAATTGACCTTGATAACCATTAGAACCAAAGTTTACTTATACACAATGGGGGCAAAGAGTATTATATCTGCTGTCTTGGAATCCACTGAAACATCTCTTAGCATTCCCTCTTTTTAAGCGGGATAGGGTGTCCTTCTACAAGATCAAAACTGCAACCCTATGGCTTCCATCATGCTATAGATCTCTCAGAGTTCCAAGATATCCTTTCTTCTGGATTTTCTAAGCCAGTATTTAATTTTTCCTTCTCTTTCATAACCATGTTTATTAAGTGAATTGTGAGTCTACACTTCAACTCACTGCTTGCATTGTTTATAGTTTCTTATGGAAATCTTGAAGTCTCAAAATTTTATTTTTTTAAAATATTTTATATATTTATTTGTTAGAGATAGATAAAGAGAATGAGCATGAGCAGGGGGAATGGCAGGCAGGGGAGAATCAGGTTTCCTGCTGAGCGAGGAGCCTGATGTGGGACTATCCCAGGACCCTGGAATCATGACCTGAGCTTTAGGCAGACACTTAACTAACTGAGCCACCCAGGTGTCCCTTGAAGTATTGAAATTTAAGCAGCATTTGACACCAATTACCAATCTCTTCTTCCTGAAATATTCTTTCTTGGGTTTTCCTAACATCACAGTCTTCTGGATTATTCCTTTTTTTGCCCAGTACCCAGCACATTACAGGCATACCATAAAATAGTAAATAAATTAATAGATTATGCCATTTGTTTCTTAATGATGCAACAATTTACATGTTTTTTCCTAGTTTTTTTTTTTGCTCCATATAAAGCATTATTCATCTATATGAATATAACTATATTCTAGTTATCAGAATCCTTGTTGACATCCTTATGGATAAGATGCAGAAAAATTCCAGTGATTCCATGGTGATGTCTAAAAGATGCATAGATGCATACATTTGGTTGCAAGAATTTATCCATATCGAATTTCTAACTAAGTCACTGCCCCGTGTATTTCTACGTGATCTAATGCTTCTGATATATGTTTAAAATTAATAGGACATTCATCCTGCATTTTCTTACAATTTTCTGAGTTATAGACTTAATATCTGTAACAGCAATTAATCATAAAGAAGGTAATATTTGAATGGGATACAGCAAACTGAAAATATCATTTTTAAAAGTCTGTATATACATAAACATGGAAACATAATATACATTTAAGTACCATTTATAATATCACAGTTAACCTCTTCTCATTCTTTCAAACACAGAATTTTATCTTCTGTAGAAAATTTTATAAACCCCACAGAGACTATAAATTGAGTACAATGAACTGAATTTTCTGAGGAACTGTTAAGATCCTTTCATGTTAATAGCAAAGCAGCAACTGAAAATGGCTCTCTACCAGCACAGATTGTGGTGTTCCACTTCTCCTCTGTTCTACAAACAATACATTAACAACCATTTGCTATAAAAGACCTAAACATATTTTTAAAACAATGGCCTGGAAACTTTGGAAAGAACACCATGGGAAGCCTCTAAGGCTACCATTAACAGTGAGATAATAGGCTACCAGCATCCGACAGCAACAAAAAGCAGCCCAGCATGTAACTTATGGTCTAATTTGATCATAGAGATGGAAGAGCATGCATTTATGAATCAGGTCCCAGAAAATGAAGGGATTATGGAAATACCATATTGATTCTGAGAGAAATTTGTGTTTTTACAAGATGTGTCTTTTTAGGTTAATGATAACTTAACCTTAATGGTAACTTAGTTATGAAATAACTAACTGTAGCACTAAATTAATGGGTCATTTACTTCAGATCAAGGTTCTGTTAATAAATCTGGATGAGGTGAAATTAATCCCTGAGAAGCCACAGGGATGCATCTCATTCAAGGATTGACTGAGAAGCAAATAAAATTAAATGCCGTAAACACCAATTTCAGACAGGCATGCCATTCAAGATATCAATACAGGCAAGAAACCAAGAGGCCTTCAAAGTGGAATGAATCCAAGTCTAGAATATTTGACCTGGGAGATGTAACTTCATAATGGGCTTCTTCCAAGATGTTCGACGTGGTCTAACATAGCCAGAAAACTAAGTCAAAATCTGTTCAAAGGCTTTTCTCATAGATTTTCTATCCTTTTTAACCTATATTATGTCCTTTAGTAGCAAAAATCTTTTAAAGTCACTATATAGTTTAAATTTCCTTATCTCTATAATGTAAATCTAGATCTTTTCCTAATACACAAAAACACTTATTTGTCTTTAGAAGATAGAAGTGAGTTTAGTTAAGAATTTGGAAGACAACTTAAATTTTTGTGTTTATCCTAAGGATGATGGAATTAAGAATAATAGTAAGTAATGTTTACTAAACACTCACTTCATGCCAAGCATTATGCTGAGTTACACATATTGCCTTGTTCAATTTTAACATTATGAAATAGGTATAATTATTAGTCTGTTTTACAGATGAGGAAAGAAAGATTCATTAATGTTAAGTAACTTGCATAAGATGAGATAACCAGTGAGTGGTTTGGATCCTGGCTATTTGAATCCAGAACAGCTTTATTAGTTAAATATTCTTAATATACTTCATTACATAAGAAATATTTCACACACAAAAAAATTTAAAAAATCTACACTATATTTGTCTCTTCAAAATGTTTATTGGTCTTTGAATTAAATTATAAAGTTATTCATGTAAAAGTGTCAGTGGGGATTTTTTAAATCAATAAATTATTCTGGATTCATATGGCAGTGTAAGTGGGTACAAAAAGCTGCTGTTGAGGCGCCTGGGTAGTTCAGTCACCTGAGTGTCTGACTCTTGATTTTGGCTCAGGTCATAATCTCAGAGTTGTGAGATAAAGCCTCATGTCAGGCTTGGCACTGGGCAGGAAGCCTGCTGAAGATTCTATGTTTCATTCTCCCTCTGCCCCTACCTACCCACTCTAAAAAAAAAGCTGCTGTTATTTAGGGAAAGTAACAAGAATGAAGAAGACGTGCCCTTTAAAGAAACAAAACACACTATAATGCTAAAAAAATTACAATATTGTGTTAGGGCCAAAGAAATTGATGTCAATATAAATAAAACATATTGGAAAAAAAAAGCAAAAAAAAATCTTACATGGGTGAGATTTAATATACATATTTATGTGAATATTTATATGCATATTTATTACATAGAGTAAGGGAAAACTGCTTTTACAAAAAGAATTCAGGTAAATGAAATGAAAATGAGAAAAAGAATCCAGTAAATGAAAGTCCACTTGGTGAAATGAAGTGCTCTACACAAATATAGAGGAACATAGTAATCAAGTCTTCAAAAAATTCAGAAAAGAAGGAAAGAAGGAAGCATAAATCAAACAATTCTCCCTACTCTGTTTATACTATTTCCAGACTGGCATTTTTAAAAAATGAGATATAACTGACATACAACATTATATTAATTTTAGGTGTACAATATACGATTCAGTGTTTACATATATTGCAAGATCATCACCACAACGAGTTTACCTAACCCCCTTCACCACACAGAGTTACAGAATTTTTCCCCTTGTAATGAGAACTTTTAAGGCTGACTCTCTTAGGGAACTTTCAAAGATGCGATACAGTATTATTAACCATAGTCTCCACGCTGTACATTACATCCCTATGACTTATTTTATAAAAGACCAGCTCATTTTTAAGGGACTTGGAATTTGATTTTGAGATAATGATTCTCATAGAAAAGAATTATGTAGAGTTTTACCTTTAAAAAGCAAAAGGAGGGGGGCACCTGGGTGGCTCAGTGGGTTAAAGCCTCTGCCTTCGACTCAGGTCATGATCCCAGGGTCCTGGGTTGGAGCGCCACATCAGGCTCTTTGCTTAGCAGGGATCCTGCTTCCCTCTCTCTCTTTCTGCCTGCCTCTCTGCCTACTTGTAATCTCTGTAAAATAAATAAATAAAATCTTAAAAAAAAAAAAAAAGCAAAAGGAGGGGCACTTGGGTGTCTCAGTCAGTTAAGCCACTGCCTTCGGCTCAGGTCATGATCCCAGGGTCATGGGATCGAGCCCCACCTCGATCGAGCTTCCGCCTCTCTCTCTGCCTGCCTCTCTGCCTACTTGTAGTCTCTATCTCTGTGTCAAGTAAATAAAAACCTTTAAAAAATAAAAAATCAAAAGGCACAGAGTAGGTAAATATACATCAGGTAACCCAAATAGATTAATAGATTACTTCTGTTGATGGGATTGTTTTAAGGTAGTCCCTCTGGGTAATTGAATTGGCTTTCTGCTCAACCTCCTAATTTGCCACTGCACTCCTCATAATCCATTGAACACTGTGCTCCCCCAGGAAAAATTAGAACAAGGCTATTAGGGTCCCATATGGATGTGGTCTGGTAAAGGTATTTACACTGTCTTTCTCAACATTTGCGGGTTCCACAGGAATGATTTGGGTACATGTGGTTAATATGAAAGATTTCAAGAAGGTGTCCAAAAAGACAGAACTACCAGATCCCTGTCCTTACCTCAATAGAGTAACCCCACGAGAAGAAGGAAGGAAGGAAGGAGCATTATAAAGTTAAAATAATTACAGTATTGTGTCAGAGCCAAAGAAATTATTAGCAATGTAAATAAAACATAGTGAAATAAAAAATTAAGTGGGTGAGATTTTATATGCACATTTTAAAATATTCTTATGCATATTTACTACAAAGAGTGTGAGAAAATGCCTTTTACAAAGAGACTTAATTCAGTTATCCCAAAATTTTTGGAAAACAGTAAATATATTTCTCAGGAGAGAGTGCTTTTCCTTTTAGTCTGTGCTAACACCTTGCTGGCTCTTATCTTTTAAAAGGAGAATAACTCCTGGGGCTCCTGGGTGGCACAGCTGGTTAAACGTGGACTCTTGGTTTCATCTCAGGCTCACAATCTCAGAGTTGTAAGATGAATTTTTGCATTGAGAGACTCCCTATCCCTCTGCTCCTCCCTCCACCTCTTTCTCTCAAATAAATAAATAAATCTTCAAAAAATTTTAAAAAGAGAACAAGCCTTTTCCTTCTTAACCTACAGTGGCATATGGTGTAAAAAAGAATAAAGCAAAGGAAGGGTTAATGTGGTATATTATAGAAAATAGCAGGAATTTGAGAGTTGTGTCTTCAGTGACTGAGGAGAAAGATGGTCACAAACAGAGAGTAATGATATCAGGGAGGTTAATGTAGAGAGAGCGAAGATTCTAGACTCTAGCAGAAAATTAGGTAATTAGGAATGGTGATAGTCAACAGGAAACTTCTATGGCAAGTAAAGATTGCTAATTGTCTGTGAAAACTTAAGACTAAGGTTGTATGTAATATTTCTATTACCCTGTGAGTAATTACTCTGGAATACCCAAGACATTCATGAAAACTGTTAACTCTGGTTTTGATTGATCAGTGGCATTTTGTAGGAGGGAATAGGAGTAATATCAAGTATAGATCAGATGGGAGAATGATAGAGAGTGGGTGCTTCCAGTTGATGAAAATACAATGTTGGAAACATTGAATCTTGTTGGAATATTTGGAATCAAAGCCCAATTTTTTTGGTGCCAATTTTAAATACAGTTTTATTTAAGACATTGCATTTTCCATTTAACAATACAGTGCTTATAAAGTGCAATGTTTATTTCCTTTCCCTGTGCACATATTCCATATTCAAGTATCAAGAATGCCCAGTTTTTTTGCTATAGCAGCTCAACATTACAACTGCCATGGAATTTGCTACATATTTGGGTCCTTTGAATATTGTGTGTGGAACAATGCTCAATCTATTTATTCTCAGATTGGTTTAGTCAACCTCTTCAATGGTGGGCCCAGAGGAGCCACCACCAGAGGGAGGAGCTCCACCACCAGAGAAGCCTCCAGGCATTCCTCCTGGCATGCCCCCTGCACTCTGGTACAGCTTGGTGATGATGGGGTTGCAGACTTTCTCCAACTCTTTCTGCTGGTGTTCAAATTCTTCCTTCTCTGCAGTCTGGTTCTTATCAAGCCAGTTGATGATTTCATTGCACTTGTCAAGAATCTTCTATTTGTCATCATCATTTATCTTGCCCTGAAGTTTTTCATCTTCAACAGTTGCTTTCATGTTGAATGCGTAAGACTCAAGTGAATTCTTGGAAGACACCTTGTCCCGCTGTTTCTCATCTTCAGCTTTGTACTTCTCAGCTTCCTGGACCATGCGCTCAATATCTTCCTTGCTCAAGTGGCCCTTGTCATTAGTGATGGTAATCTTGTTCTCTTTTCCTGTGCTCTTATCCACGGCAGAGACATTGATGATGCCATTAGCATCAATATCGAAAGTGACCTCAATCTGAGGGACACCACGAGGAGCAGGAGGTATGCCTGTGAGTTCAAACTTTCCAAGTAGATTGTTGTCCTTGGTCATGGCATGCTCACCTTCATACACCTGAATAAGCACACCAGGCTGATAGTCGGAGTAGGTGGTGAAGGTCTGTGTCTGTTTGGTAGGAATGGTAGTATTACGCTTGATAAGAACAGTCATGACTCCTTCAGCAGTTTCAATGCCAAGAGAAACTGGAGTGACATCCAACCGCAGCAAATCTTGAACATTTTCAGATTTGTCTCCAGAAAGGATGGCTGCCTGGACAGCTGCACCATAAGCAACAGCTTCATCAGGGTTGATGCTCTTATTCAGGTCTTTTCCATTGAATAAATCTTGGAGAAGTTTCTGAATCTTGGGGATATGGGTAGAACCACCCACCAGAACAATATCGTGGATCTGAGACTTGTCTAACTTGGTATCCCGAAGAGCTTTCTCTACAGGGTCCAGGGTGCCATGGAACAGGTCAGCATTTAATTCTTCAAACCGGGCACGAGTGATAGAGGTATAGAAGTCGATTCCTTCATACAGAGAATCAATCTCAATACTGGCCTGGGTGTTGGAAGAAAGCGTACGCTTAGCACGCTCACAAGCAGTATGGAGACGACGAACTTCCCTCTTGTTTTCACTGATATCTTTCTTATGTTTGTGCTTGAACTCTGCAATAAAATGGTTGACCATTCAGTTGTCCAAGTCTCCTCCACCTAAGTGGGTGTCTCCAGCTGTGGACTTAACCTCAAAGATCCCATCTTCAATAGTAAGGGCTGACACATCAAAAGTGCCACCTCCTAAGTCAAAGATCAGCACATTCCTTTCAGCTCCAACTTTTTTGTCTAAGCCATAAGCAATAGCAGCAGCAGTTGGCTCATTGATGATTCGAAGTACATTGAGACCAGCAATAGTTCCAGCATCTTTGGTAGCCTGACGCTGAGAATCATTGAAGTACGCAGGTACTGTGACAACTGCATTGGTAACAGTCCTCCCAAGATAAGCCTCTGCGATTTCTTTAATTTTCATGAAAACCATAGAAGACACCTCCTCTGGATAAAAGCTTTTTGTCTCTCCCTTGTATTCTACTTGGACCTTGGGCCTGCCAGCATCATTCACCACCATGAAAGGCCAATGCTTCATATCAGACTGGACAACAGCATCATCAAATCTCTGTCCAATCAGGCGTTTGGCATCAAAAACTGTGTTGGTGGGGTTCATCGCAACTTGGTTCTTTGCAGCATCACCAATCAATCGTTTGGTGTCCGTGAAGGCGACATAACTTGGGGTGGTCTGGTTTCCCTGATCATTGGCAATTATTTCCACTTTCCCGTGCTTGAAGACACCCACGCAGGAGTAGGTGGTGCCAAGATCAATGCCAACTGCAGGTCCCTTAGACATGGTTGCTTATGTGTGGGCCTGGCTCGGGTTGAGAAGAAGACAGCAATCCAAAGATGTAGCCTCGCATTCAATGAGCAAAGCCCATTTTTTTTTTTAAGATTCATTTCTTTATATTAGAGTCAGTGAGAGATAGAGTGAATGGGTAGAAGGGAAGGATCAGGGGGAGAGGGAGAAAGACTCTCTCCTGAGTGCAGAGTTCTACTGGGGGCTGAATCTCAAGACTCAAATCATGACCTGAGTAGAAACCAAGAGTGGGTTTCTCAATGGACTGCACCACCCAGGCACCCTACCCATGTTTTTCCTTGTTAATTGTGTAACTTCAAGGAAATTACTCAACCCAATGTGCTTAGTATCCTCTTCTGCAATATGTAGGTAATAATAGGGATAATTCATACACAGATAATAATGATAATAATAATAATAATAATAATAATACATACAGAATTTGGAGAGTGCCTGAAACATTTGAATTGTATCATGACAGATGGCAAATGAGTTAACATAAATTTGGAACAAAGCTACGAATGCTTTTGTTCATTCAATGTGAATACAAACTACTAGAGAAGAATGCCTGCACCATGTCACTGGCGCGAGCCATGTACTCAAGGCTGAGATAATCTGCTGCCCTTAACAGCTGTCCTTGAGCCTGTTACTTGGTTTTCACTAGTCTGCTGTATCATCCAGGATCCCTGAAGTTTCTGCAGGAAAATTAAATGGAGATATTGTGGAGACAACCACTCTGAATCTTTTATATCTTGAAAGGTGATGTTAATCTCTGCTCTACACTACCCAGGATGCAAAACACTTTTTATTTAGAATGTTGAGTGATGAAAAAGGGTTCCACTTTGTTCTCCCCATCATGTTATGCCTTATTTCCACAGGTTAGGCACTCAGTGTGGGGGTTGTGCTAACTACCAAGTATGTCAATGCCATTTATACATACAGGTACAAAGGTAAGGACCATGAGGTGAATTCCCAGACCCGGTGCACCCACTGTAAGCCAAAGCCCAGGCAGGACTTGCTTTATTACCTATTCCTCACATGCCTTCGCTCTACTAGGAGAGGGGTGCATAACGATATTTAGGGCCTCTTTGGTATCATTGTGAACTTCCTTGAAATGTTTGGGTATTTTTCTTTCCCCAGTGGATCTGAGTGAATGACTCTAAGTTGTTTGGGGGGAAAACTAATGTAAGCATTATTGTATGGTTTGAAGAGTCTTCCTTTCTTTCTTTCTTTCTTTCTTTCTTTCTTTCTTTCTTTCTTTCTTTCTTTCTTTCTTTTTTTCCTTTTCTCCTGGAGATGCTGACTCATTTCAGTCAATCTGTTTCACATCTGAAAACCAGCCCATGGCTGGAACTAGGCAATGGATCTTGATATTTTATTTCTTTTAATGGAAGAAACTGAATAAGACTCTAGTTGGCCACCCCTATATATTTTTCCCCAGGTACTCATGCTCAATTAACCATCTCTGAATAGTCAGACCTCCTTGGTTGCTACTCCTGCCCTTCTAACATATGATAATCACATCCATCTGGCTTTTGGCAGTTAAGTGCCTCCACCTGACTTTATTCCCCTCCTATCATGTCCATTGCTATCCAAAAAAGTGAAAATATATCTAAATATAAGATGGTAATGAAAAAAGATAATTAGAAAAGTAGTATCCAGGGGTACCTGGATGGCTCAGTCAGTTAAGCATCTGCCTCCGCTCAGGTCATGTTCCCAGGGTTCTGGGATTGAGCCCACATCAGACTCCCTGCTCAGGGGGAGCCTGCTTCTCCCTCCCCATCTGCCCCTCTCCTGCTTGTGCTCTCTCTCCCCATTTCTGTCAGATAAATAAATAAAATCTTTAAAAGGAAAAAATAAAAGAAAAGTGGTATCCAGGAGGTACCTAAGTATTTTCAAAAGGCTATAGGGTTATAGATAATTTTAAACCAAGCAGTTGCATATTCTCAACTCCCATGTGTATTCTATCCTAAAACTGGTTTGTATGAATGAGAATGACTATCAGGGTCAAGGTATCATCCTTGTTCTCACTTACTTTTCATTTTCACTCTCCCTCTTTTAACCTTCTCTTGCTTTACAAAAGAAGGCTTCCCTGTAACTCATCCTATTAGGGTTGTCCACTGGCGTAAATACCTATAGTTTTGAAAATGGAACAATTTACAATATTGCTGTCAATTTTAAGAAAATCAATACCATTAATGACTAAGTATCAGATTATTTTGCAGTTCAGGTGATTTCCAACTCTTTGCTTTCAACAAAACTGAAGACGGTTTAATCTAGTTTTCCAGTAACTCAGAAGGAGTACAAACACTTGAGCGAAATTGCTATAACATAACTTGATTATCATCTATTTATGTTCATGAAGAAGTTTACTCAGCACTTACATGTATAAAATGAGAAAAAAGAAATAGAATTGATATCGTATTTTCACTCATACTAGCAATAACTGATATCCACCTACAGATACATAAACCGATTGAAGAAGCAAAGAACATAATTCTTTCACCTCCTTTAGGAATACACTTCTGATAATGTTTTATGCTTTAGGTTGATTGATTTTTGTCTTGAAATGTATAAAATATATGCATTTCTCTGACTGCTTATTTACTATTACTGTGTTTAATTGGTAACGAAACAGAAGAAAATTTTGCATTTAGAGCTTTATGGTGACGAAATTCATAAAAATAATGTCTATTCAGGTAAGTGTTTTGTTTCAGAAACACAAGTTACTGTGATCAATACAAGACTCTTAAATATAAAATATCTCATGTTATGTTAAGATTATGTGGAGGAAGTACAATGTTAATATGATTTCAAGTAGAAGAATAATACAAAATTACTGACTATGGAATAAGATCTTTGTTGGTGCATTATTTTTCACACCAATGTTATCGTATCAGACCATTATGGTATTTGTATAATAGCTATTTTAAAAGACAGACTGCTTTATTTTGAAATGACAATGTAGGTATTATGCCAGAAATTATGTCTTTTGCAACTGCTTAAACTTAGATTAAAAAATATATTGCATTATAAATGTGCAATTAATAAAACGTTTTTCAAGATCCCTTTAGAGGGAACAGAAACAAGAAGTTTGGAGACTCTGAAACAGAGAGGGTAGGCCAGGAAAGGAAAAACAGTGTGTTTCTATCTATATTCCTGTTATTGGGAGTAGTTGAAGAGCCATTAACATACTTCAACATATTCTGCTTGCATATTTTCATCGTTTGCTACTCAATTTCAGTATATGTTCAGCGCAGTGGAGAAACATAATTTCCTTAATGTTAGCTTTTATACATGGTTCAGTATTGCAGATAAAACTAAACAGTATGGGAGGAGTCAAGATGGCGGAGAAGTAGCAGGCTGAGACTACTCCAGCTAGCCGGAGATCAGCTAGATAGCTTATCTAAAGATTGCAAACACCTGAAAATCCATCGGCAGATTGAAGAGAAGAAGAACAATTCTAGAAACAGAAAAACAACCACTTTCTGAAAGGACTCTACGGAAAGCGCTCAGGGAACAAAAGCTCCTGAAAGCAAACCTGAGCAGATTACTCAGCCCGGCCCCTGGTAAGGGCGGTGCAATTCCGCCTGGGGCAAAGACACTTGAGAATCACTACACCAGGCCCCTCCCCCAGAAGATCAACAAGAAATCCAGCCAACACCAATTTCACCTACCAAGGAGTGCGGTTTCAGTACCAAGGAGAGCAGCAGAATTCCAGAGGAGGAGAAAGCAAAGTACAGAACTCATGGCTTTCTCCCTGTGATTTTTTAGTCTTGCAGTTAATTTAATTTTTTTTCTTTTTCATTTTTTGTTTTTTTTCTCGCCTTCTGGTAAAATTTTTTTTTAACTTTTACAATTTTCTTTTTTAACGTTTTTTAACTAGTTTATCTAATATATATAATTTTTCTTTTTTATATTTTTCTTTATTCATTTTCTTTTTTGTAAATTCTTTTCTTTTCTTTTTTTTCATTCTTTCTTTTTTTTTCTTTCTCCCTTTTTGAACCTCTTTTTATTCGCTTTCTCCCCCCTCACGAATTGGGATAACTTGTGATTTGGTTAAAGCATATTTTCCGGGGGTTGTTGCCACCCTTTTAGAATTTTACTTGCTCCTCCATATGCTCTTATCTGGAAAAAATGACAAGATGGAAAAATTCAACACAAAAATAAAGAACAAGAGGCAGTACCGAAGGCTAGGGACCTAATCAATACAGACATTGGTAATATGTCAGAACTAGAGTTCAGAATGACAATTCTCAAAGTTCTAGCCGGGCTCGAAAAAGGCATGGAAGATATTAGAGAAACCCTCTCGAGAGATATAAAAGGCCTTTCTGGAGAAATAAAAGAACTAAAATCTAAACAAGTTGAAATAAGAAAAGCTATTAATGAGGTGCAATCAAAAATGGAGGCTCTCACTGCTAGGATAAATGAGGCAGAAGAAAAAATTAGTAATATAGAAGAGCAAATGACAGAGAATAAAGAAGCTGAGCAAAAGAGGGACAAACAGCTTCTGGACCACGAGGGGAGAATTCGAGAGATAAGTGACACCATAAGACAAAACAACATTAGAATAATTGGGATTCCAGAAGAGGAAAGAGAAAGGGGAGCAGAAGGTATACTGGAGAGAATTATTGGGGAGAATTTCCCCAATATGGCAAAGGAAATGAGCATCAAAATTCAGGAGGTTCAGAGAACGCCCCTCAAAATCAATAAGAATAGGCCCACACCCCGTCACCTAATAGTAAAATTTAAAAGTCTCAGTGACAACGAGAAAATCCTGAAAGCAGCCCGGGAAAAGAAGCCTGTAACATACAATGGTAAAAATATTAGATTGGCAGCTGAATTATCCACAGAGACCTGGCAGGCCAGAAAGAGCTGGCATGATATTTTCAGAGCACTAAACGAGAAAAACATGCAGCCAAGAATACTATATCCAGCTAGGCTATCATTGAAAATAGAAGGAGAGATTAAAAGCTTCCAGGACAAACAAAAACTGAAAGAATTTGCAAACACCAAAACAGCTCTACAGGAAATATTGAAAGGGGTCCTCTAAGCAAAGAGAGAGCCTAAAAGTAGTAGACCAGAAAGGAACAGAGGCCATATACAGTAACAGTCACCTTACAGGCAATACAATGGCACTAAATTCATATCTCTCAATAGTTACCCTGAATGTTAATGGGATAAATGCCCCTGTCAAAAGACACAGGGTATAAGAATGGATAAAAAAACAAAACCCATCTATATGTTGCCTCCAAGAAACTCATTTTAAGCCCGAAGACACCTCCAGATTTAAAGTGGGGTGGAAAAGAATTTACCATGCTAATGGACATCACAAGAAAGCAGGAGTGGCAATCCTTATATCAGATCAATTAGATTTTAAGCCAAAGACTATAATAAGAGATGAGGAAGGACACTATATCATTCTCAAAGGGCCTGTCCAACAAGAAGATTTAAAAATTTTATATATCTATGCCCCCAACGTGGGAGCAGCCAACTATATAAACCAATAAATAACAAAATCAAAGAAACACATCAACAATAATACAATAATAGTAGGGGACTTTAACACTCCCCTCACTGAAATGGGCAGATCATCCAAGCAAAAGATCAGCAAGGAAATAAAGGCCTTAAACGACACACTGGACCAGATCGACATCACAGATATATTCAGAACATTTCATCCCAAAGCAACAGAATACACATTCTTCTCTAGTGCACATGGAATATTCTCCAGAATAGATCACATACTCGGTCGTAAATCAGGACTCAACCGGTATCAAAAGATTGGGATCATTCCCTGCATATTTTCAGACTACAATGATCTAAAGCTAGAACTCAACCACAAAAGGAAGTTTGGAAAGAACCCAAATACATGGAGACTAAACAGCATCCTTCTAAAGAATTAATGGGTCAACCGGGAAATTAAAAAAGAATTGTAAAAAATCATGGAAACAAATGATAATGAAAATACAACGGTTCAAAATCTGTGGGACACAACAAAGGCAGTCCTGAGAGGAAAATATATAGTGGTACAAGCATTTCTCAAGAAATAAGAAAGGTCTCAGGAACACAACCTAACCCTCTACCTAAAGGAGCTGGAGAAAGAACAAGAAAGAAACCCTAAGCCCAGCAGGAGAAGAGAAATCATAAAGATCAGAGCAGAAATCAATGAAATAGAAACCAAAAACACAATAGAACAAATCAACGAAACTAGGAGCTGGTTCTTTGAAAGAATTCATAAAATTGATAAACCCCTGGCCCGACTTATCAAAAAGAAAAGAGAAAGGACCCAAATAAATAAAATCATGAATGAAAGAGGAGAGATCACAACTAACACCAAAGAAATATAAACTATTATAAGAACATACTATGAGCAACTCTACGGCAATAAATTTGACAATCTGGAAGAAATGGATGCATTCCTAGAAACATATAAACTACCACAACTGAACCAGGAAGAAATAGAAAGCCTGAACAGACCCATAACCAGTAAGGAGATTGAAACAGTCATTAAAAATCTCCAAACAAACAAAAGCCCAGGGCCAGACGGCTTCCCAGGGGAATTCTACCAAACATTTAAAGAAGAACTAATTCCCATTCTCCTGAAACTGTTCCAAAAAATAGAAATGGAAGAAATACTTCCAAACTCATTTTATGAGGCCAGCATCACCTTGATCCCCAAACCAGACAAGGATCCCATCAAAAAAGAGAGCTATAGACCAATATCCTTGATGAACACAGATGCGAAAATTCTCACCAAAATACTAGCCAATAGGATTCAACAGTACACTAAAAGGATTATTCACCACTTCAAAGTGGAATTTATTCCAGGGCTTCAAGGTTGGTTCAACATCCGCAAATCAGTCATTGTGATACAACACATCAATAAAAGAAAGAACAAGAACCATATGATACTCTCAATAGATGCTGAAAAAACATTTGACAAAGTACAGCATCCCTTCCTGATCAAAACTCTTCAAAGTGTAGGGATAGAGGGCACATACCTCAATATCATCAAAGCCATCTATGAAAAACCCACCGCAAATATCATTCTCAATGGAGAAAAACTGAAAGCTTTTCCGATAAGGTCAGGAACACGGCAGGGATGTCCATTATTACCACTGCTATTCAACATAGTACTAGAGGTCCTAGCCTCAGCAATCAGACAACAAAAGGAAATTAAAGGCATCCAAATCAGCAAAGAAGAAGTCAAATTATCACTCTTCGCAGATGATATGATACTATATGTGGAAAACCCAAAAGACCCCACTCCAAAACTGCTAGAACTTATACAGAAATTCAGTAAAGTGTCAGGATATAAAATCAATGTACAGAAATCAGTTGCATTTCTCTACACCAACAGCAAGTCAGAAGAAAGAGAAATTAAGGAGTCAATCCCATTTACAATTGCAGCCAAAACCATAAGATACCTAGGAATAAACCTAACCAAAGAGGCACAGAATCTATACTCAGAAAACTATAAAGTACTCATGAAAGAAATTGAGGAAGACACAAAGAAATGGAAAAATGTGCCATGCTCCTGGATTGGAAGAATAAATATTGTGAAAATGTCTATGCTACCTAAAGCAATCTACACATTTAATGCAATTCCTATCAAAGTACCATCCATCTTTTTCAAAGAAATGGAGCAAATAATTCTAAAATTTATATGGAACCAGAAAAGACCTCGAATAGCCAAAGGGATATTGAAAAAAAAAGCCAACGTTGGTGGCATCACAATTCCGGACTTCAAGCTCTATTACAAAGCTGTCATCATCAAGACAGCATGGTACTGGCACAAAAACAGACACATAGATCAATGGAACAGAATAGAGAGCCCAGAAATAGACCCTCAACTCTACAGTCAACTAATCTTCGACAAAGCAGGAAAGAATGTCCAACGGAAAAAAGACAGCCTCTTCAATAAATTGTGTTGGGAAAATTGGACAGCCACATGCAGAAAAATGAAATTGGACCATTTCCTTACACCACACACAAAAGTAGACTCAAAATGGATGAAGGACCTCAATGTGAGAAAGGAATCCATCAAAATCCTTGAGGAGAACACAGGAAGCAACCTCTTCGACCTCAGCCGCAGCAACCTCTTCGACCTCAGCCGCAGCAACATCTTCCCACGAACAATGCCAAAGGCAAGGGAAGCAAGGGCAAAAATGAACTATTGGGATTTCATCAAGATCAAAAGCTTTTGCACAGCAAAGGAAACAGTTAACAAAATCAAAAGACAACTGACAGAATGGGAGAAGATATTTGCAAACGACATATCAGATAAGGGCTAGTGTCCAGAATCTATAAAGAACTTAGCAAACTCAACACCCAAAGAACAAATATTCCAATCAAGAAATGGGCAGAGGACATGAACAGACATTTCTGCGAAGAAGACATCCAGATGGCCAACAGACACATGAAAATGTTCTCCATATCACTCGGCATCAGGGAAATACAAATCAAAACCACATTGAGATATCACCTCACACCAGTCAGAATGGCTAAAATCAACAAGTCAGGAAATGACAGATGCTGGCGAGGATGCAGAGAAAGGGGAACCCTCCTACACTGTTGTTGGGAATGCAAGCTGGTGCAGCCACTCTGGAAAACAGCATGGAGGTTCCTCAAAATGTTGAAAATAGAACTGCCCTATGACCCAGCAATTACACTACTGGGTATTTACCCTAAAGATACAAACGTAGTGATCCAAAGGGGCACGTGCACCCGAATGTTTATAGCAGCAATATCCACAATAGCCAAACTATGGAAAGAACCTAGATGTCCATCAACAGATGAATGGATCAAGAAGATGTGGTATATATACACAATGGAATACTATGCAGCCATCAAAAGAAATGAAATCTTGCCATTTGTGACAACATGGATGGAACTAGAGCGTATCATGCTTAGCGAAATAAGTCAAGCGGAGAAAGACAACTATCATATGATCTCCCTGATATGAGGAAGTGGTGATGCAACATGGGGCTTAAGTGGTTAGGAGAAGAATCAATGAAACAAGATGGGATTGGGAGGGAGACAAACCTTATGTGACTCTTAATCTCACAAAACAAACTGAGCATTGCTGGCTGGAGGGGGTTTGGGAGAAGGGGGTGGGATTATGGACATTGGGGAGGGTATGTGCTTTGGTGAGTGCTGTGAAGTATTTAAACCTGGTGATTCACAGACCTGTACCCCTGGGGATAAAAATATATGTTTATAAAAAATAAAAAATTATAATAAAAAAATCTAAACAGTATGCAAATTTTAAAAAGTTGAAATATAATGGACATACTGAAACTTACTGGAATAATTTAAAATGTAGATATCTTTAACTTATATATCAGAGAACATCAAATGGAAATATAAATATACTTTTAAATTCTTTCAGGTATAAAACAGCGTGAGCTATGTTGCTTAAATGCATGTCTATCTGTGTGCATGTGTGTATGCATATATTCGTGTGTGTGTATGTATAGTTGCCTGCCTATAATGTTCTGTATTTTAGGTATCCACTGTAAAAGAACAAAAACTGGAGATGATTTATATTTATATAAATATATATTTCATGATTTATATTTTTTCAATTTTTCACATGCTTTTTAAAGATTTATACTCAAAACTGACTGCAGTACTCCAAAACTTTTTAAATTTGAAATATGACAATAGAATTTGCTGTACTTCAAGTTAGTTTTTAATATACTCTGTGCTCATGTGAAAGGGACAGATATAGCTCTCATTTCTTTCTTATCTTCACTGCAAGTTTCCCTCTTGAGTATAGATCTGTGTAACTGTCTGTTACTTCAACATGTCTATGAAGAGATAGCAACATTTAGGCTCCCTCACCATTCACCTATACCCCTTCTTCAGAAACTACATCTACGTCATAACTTTTCTTTGCTTTTAAACCAATTCAGACCTTTTAAAATTCAAATCAATCCTTAACATTTTAGTTTTTAAGAGTTTTTATCTATTAACACAAGTTTCAGCTCCTTTTCTGATAGTGTAGTTAAGTAAAACTATAAATTCTGTGACAACTCACTTATTTTTCTTACAAGTGTGTATACTGCTTCTGATTTCTTCACATAGCCACAACTTTTCCAAAAGGAAACAGTGTGGTACTCACAATTCCTCCACCTGCTTCATGAGCCACAGCACCACACTGCCATAACTTTTGTGCAAAAGTTACCTAGTCCCTGTGCTTTTTTCTTCAAACTTCTGTTGATGCTTTGCTCCCCAATAACTGCCCCACAGCTGAACATAATACTTTCTCTGAACTCTTCAGCTATAACTATTTCTCCGTTGAACTCTCAAATCCCTAATTTTTACTTTTTATTATGAGCCATTGCTTTCTAAGAAGAATTATTATATTTAGCCACATATTCCATAAATTAGTCTATTCATATCTGTATTCTCAACACCCCATAGTATGCTGTCATGAACTGATATTAAAGAAGTATTCAGGGGCTTAGTAAAGCTCAACAGATGGATGAATGATTCCAGTCCTGTTAACTCTCAGTGTTCCCTAGTACTTTCACATCGTAAATGCTAATTATAGAACTATATGATTATTATGTACTTTTTACTTCAAAAAAATCAACACTTACCTTTTTAAAATTGAAATATGTCACTTTCCTCTTAGATTTTTATAAGCACTTGTTTAAGTGTAGGCCTGGACCAAGACAAATTTATAAAGAAATTAGAAAGCTCATTTGCTTAGAGTTTCCATAAAACTTTGTTTAGTTATTTACCTCCCTAGGAATCTAGCATAGTTCTCTTTCAAACTGGCTTCACTAAAAAACAAAAAACAAACAAAAAAAAACCTCTGTATTTCATACAAAATGAAATATTTATGGCTAAATGAAATGTCGTAAGTTTTCCAGGTAGTTTGCTAAACAATGTAGTCAATTACAGTAGTTAAGGCAACAAATTAAAAAAATAGCATTACTATTAATATTACTGATAATTCAATTAGTAGGGGTTTGACATTTAAGACATTTTTTTATATTCTTTATACAAATTACCTCATATAATACTCATAACAATCCCAAGTACTATTTATACTCATTGAAAGAAGCAGGTTTAAAACACCAAAACTCGGGCGCCTGGGTGGCTCAGTGGGTTAAGCCGCTGCCTTCTGCTCAGGTCATGATCTCGGGGTCCTGGGATCGAGTCCCCTATCAGGCTCTCTGCTCAGCAGGGAGCTTGCTTCCCTCTCTCTCTCTCCCTGCCTGCCTCTCTGCCTGCTTGTGATCTTTGTCTGTCAAATAAATAAATAAAATCTTTAAAATAAATAAATAAAAATAAAATACCAAAACTCTTCATCTTTTTCCTCTGATTTTATAGAAGAGACATTTTCTCTATGTTTTTCTAGGCCTCTGCTCTCCTTTTTTGCCTTCCCACTGTTGGGAAATGAATTATCATTTTGGGAAGTGCAGAAGTTAGTTTGAATATATAAATTGTGTGATGCTCATCTATCAAAATTTTTACACTTTGGGAATTCACACTCTTTATGCCCTCTTTCTCAATTTCTCCCCTCAGTGAAAGGCAAAAATCCTGAGCAGGTCCTCCTTGAAGACTCAAGGTTTCCCTTTAGTTGGGTGTGTCCACGTCTGAACTGAGGGGGTCAGGAGTATCATGAAGCTCATTTTAGTGACACATTTAATCCATATTCTCCATCTCTCTTTTTATCAGCAATTAAGCTGATAATATTGATCTCCATCAACCTAGCTTCTCTGACTCTCTCAACTGGTGTCATTTATGGATAGTCATAAAAATGCACAATTTACAGATTTCAAGTGGAAGAACTAATACTCAAATGCAAAGATTCTGAACCCAAAGACTGTGCCTTTCATGGCCTCATGCTTATGAGGATATTATCTTCTATGAAAAGCATGAGTTAGCAGAAACCTGAATTTTCAGCAATGCCCCTACATTGGGAATGCATTCCTGTGAGAAATGTCTTTTAGATTATTTTCTTGGAAATGATGTTTCTTAAATCCTTCTGCCTTAAAATGCATGTTCTATTTTGTTTTGATATGGAATGTAAAAACAAGATAATCCATTGAACAAAATACAGAAGGAGGTACGGTATCTTTCAGATGTTTGATGAAATTTTAGACGTGTTTTAAAAATAACCACTAAGCTTCTATATTAATTAGGATAAGCCAAAATATTATAAATATGCATCTCAAAGTATCTAAATGTATAATTGATCAAATCAGAGGTTTATTTCACTCTCTCATAAAGTGTCCAGTAGCTAGGTGACTCTCCTTGACAAGATCTGATTTCTTTCCATCTTGTTTCTACATTTTCTGAGCCAGTGCTGTTCAACAGCATGATATGAAATGATGAGAATATGGCTACTAAACTTTTGAAATGTAGCTAGGATGAATGAGGAACTTAATTTTTAGTTGTATTTAATTTTAATTATTTTAGATTTAAGCAGTTAAATGGCTAATGGTTACTGTATCAGACAGTACAGCTATTAGACCTTACATTTTTAAATGTTTAACTAATGGAAGAAGAAAAAAGTAATGGAAGTGACAAATTTATTTTTCAAACTTTGACCAAGTAGTGGCCCTCATTTTTCCACTTGAATTCCATTGATGAAAACTAGTCACATGGTCACACCTAGACGGTTACATGCCAACATAGATTTATGCAGACTAGCTACTTCTCATAAGACTGTCCACTATGGAACTGATTTTGTTGGCCAGTGGAAGTGTTGATTACACTTGACTAAAATTTATTTAATTTTTTAGATATTTTTAGATAATTTACTTTTTTACTAAAAATTGTTAATATTAAAATAAAGTGAAAAATTAGAAGTAGGAATTAAAAGAGTGACAAAATCATGGTTGGTGATGGCTATGGGCTCTCTCTACTTTACAGGTTTAACTGAATAAAAAAGAAAATATGTGAGAAAATAAAATTGGTATAAAGTTCCAAATGGAGAGGACCTTTAGGGTTTTCTGGAGTTCACTTATGAATCCCCTACAGCAAATTAATCCCATTTCTATAATCAGTTGCAAACAGATGGTTGGAGACATTTGATGCTACTGAATACACTAAGTAGTCATGAAGTTGCAAAACTAACAGAAGTTATACTTAAGCAAAAGGAGCCAGTAGTATCAATATCTCAAGACATAAATAGTACAAAAGTAGATATTTTCACAAAAGAAGAAGAAATAGCAGAGGCAGGAAAAGAGTCAGGGAAGTTTAAAAGACAATTTTAAAAAAGAAAGACAGAATATTAGGCCATCAGGTTATTCTCGGATTGTTCACTATCTAGTAGAGTGGTGTGGGGTAATTTCCTTAACTTCTTCAGCACAATTTTGTCTTCTGTATAATTAAGGTATTAATATCACCCATTAATCAGGATTCTTTCAGTTACACATAATAGGAAATCAACTATGGTTAACTTAAACAAAGAAGGTAATTTGTTATTTCATACAACTGTGCAAAACCAGCCTGGAGTAGTCAACAAGCTAAAACTGTATTATTAGGATTTCCTCAGCATTTCTATTGGTGACTGTTGTTGGCCTAGTCTGGGTCATGTGGCTATCCCAGTGATCGAGGGGCAGCTTTTTGTAATTCAGAGCTAAACAAGAACCATATGCCATGGAGAAAGATGAGAGTGAAAAACAAAGAGCAAAATAAGACAAAACAAAAAAAAATAATGTGCAATAAACTAAAGAGTTGCTAATGTTCTTTATAATTATAAATTCTGAATCTGTGATATAATTCTACTGGTTTACTAGGAGAAAAAATGTTAAAATGTACAAAGCAATCTACACATTTAATGCAATCCCTATCAAAATACCAACAATATTGTTCACAGAGGTAGAAAAAACAATCCTAAACTTTGTATAGAACCACAGAAGACCCTGAATAATCAAAGCAACCTTAAAAAAGAACAAAAACTGGAGATATTACAATTTGAGACTTCAAGTTATATTACAAGCCTTTAGTGATCAGAACAGTATGGCACTGGCACAGAAATAGATGCATAGATCAATGGTTCAGAATAGAAAACCCAGAAATAAACCTACAGCTCTATAGTCAACTAATCTTTAACAAAGCAGGAAAGAACGAGGAAAAGACAGTCTCTTCAACATATGGGAAAACTGGATAGCAACATGCAAAAGAAGGAGACTGGACCACTTCCTTATACCATACACAAAAATAAACTCAAAATGGATGAAAGACCTAAACGTGATACTTGAAACCATAAAAATCCTGGAAGAAAACACTGGTAGTGAATGTCTTTGACATTAGCTGTAGCAACTGCTTTCTAGATACATCTCCCGAGGCAAGGGAAACAAGAGTCAAAATAAACTGTTTGGACAACATCAAGATAAAAATATCTGCACTATGAGGGGAACAATCAACAAAACCACAAAAGGCAACCTCTGGAATGGGAGAAGCTATTTGCAAATGATATATGTGATGAAGGGTTTGTATGAAGAACTTATCAAATCTGACACCCCCAAAATGAATAATCCAATTAAAAAATGGACAGAGGACATGAATAGACATTTTTCCTTAGAAGATATCCACATGGCCAATGGACACATGAAAAGATGCTCAACATCACTAATCATTAATGAAATATAAATAAAAACTACAATGAGATACCATCTCACACTTGTCAGAATGGCTACACTCAATAACACAAGAAACAACAGGTATTAGCAAGGATGCAGAGAAAGAGGAACTCCTTTACACTGTTGGGAATACAAACTGGCACAGCCAGTATGGAAAACAGTATGGAAGTTCCTCAAAAAGTTAAAAATAGAACTACTCTCTAATCCAGCAATTGCACTACTAGGTATTTACCCAAAGAATACAAAAATACTAATTCAAAGGGAGATACACACCCCGATGTTCATAGCAGCATTATCTACAAGAGCCAAATTGTGGAAAGGGCCTAAATGTCCTCTGACTGATGAATGGATAAAGAAGGTGTGGTAATATATACAACAGAATATCATTTGGCCATCAGAAAGAATGAAATCTTGCCATTTGCAATAACATGCGTGGAGCTAGAGAGTATTATACTAAGTGAAGTAAGTCAGTAAAAGAAAGACAAATACTGTATGATTTCATGCATATGTGGAATTTAAGAAATGGAACAAATGAGCAAAGGGGAAAAAGAGAAAGAGGCAAGCCAAGAAACAGACTCTTAACTCTAGAGAACAAACTGATAATTACCAGAAGGGAGGAGGTTGGGGGGATGGGTAAAATAGATGATAGGGATTAAGGTGCGCACTTGCTGTTATGAGCACAGGGTGTTGTACAGAAGAGTTGAATCCTTATATTGTACACCTGAAACTACTATTATACTATATGTTAACTAACTGGGGTTCAAATAAAAAGTTAATTTTTTAAATTAAAAAAATAACTTAATCAGTTCAATTTCACCAGACAAAAGTACTGGGGTTGTATTCACAGGTATTCAATTTCTTTATTCCAGCTATTGTGACATCTGTTTGCTATTGCAAGCAAAGAAAGTGATTCATTATACTCTAATTTTCAGTTTTAAAAAGATTTTTATTTTATATCTCTTGGCCTAAATATGCTAACCTACAGATAATATCACCTTCCTACATTACTTTAATATCTATGCTTTATTTAAATATTAAAATCCTAGTATACACTTATAAACTTGTGGCTTTATTTTACTTGACAAATAAGCAGACAAGGAGGTATATTGATGAGTGGGATATGATATATTCATTAGGATCAAATTTTTCAGACTACATCAGCCCCGGAGATATAATATAAGGACTCTGTTAATAATGCTAGAGTTTCAACCACTGGCAATTTAGTAACATTGTTCCCTAGTATTAATGAATTCATTCAATTAACGTGTGTTGAATGCCTGACAATGTCCTAGTAGTTCAAGTAGAGCACTGAGATAAATCTGCCCATGTGGGTCTTAACACTTCAGTATGGGGGGAAAAGAGTAGTAATACACTGTTACCATTCTCATAGTTGTACATCCACATCCATACAAAAACTATGTGGACAAGAGACAAAATATAAATCATTTTTAAGGTATGGTCAGTAGTGGGCCCATCGCTAAACTGGGAAGTGCATGTTTTAGCTGAAGATAATCAAGTAAATTTCATTTTCTTAAGCATTATACCAGGCAAACAAAACATAGCTATCTCTGAAATCAGGAAATGGGTGACCACCTCTAGATTCCTGCTTCATATCTGAATGCAATTATAGCATATGAATGCAGATCTCCTTGGTCGGGAAAACAGATGCTATTTACTCTAACCTCCTCTGACATAGCATCTCTCTTTGACACTCCACTCTTTGTAAAACAGCTTACTTTATTTGAGGAAAAGCCTCCTTTCTTTGCAGATTAGCTGAAAATATGAGGAGATTTTTGCAAAAGAACCTATCCAAAAAAATGAGGCAAAAATGAATAATCAAAAGAAAAGAGGAAAAAACAAAAACAATGGAGTGGAGTCTTTTGGGTTTTCCACATATAGTATCATATCATCTGCGAAGAGTGATAATTTGACTTCTTCTTTGCCGATTTGGATGCCTTTAATTTCCTTTTGTTGTCTGATTGCTGAGGCTAGGACCTCTAGTACTATGTTGAATAGCAGTGGTGATAATGGACATCCCTGCCGTGTTCCTGACCTTAGCGGAAAAGCTTTCAGTTTTTCTCCATTGAGAATGATATTTGCGGTGGGTTTTTCATAGATGGCTTTGATGATATTGAGGTATGTGCCCTCTATCCCTACACTTTGAAGAGTTTTGATCAGGAAGGGATGCTGTACTTTGTCAAATGTTTTTTCAGCATCTATTGAGAGTATCATACGGTTCTTGTTCTTACTTTTATTGATGTGTTGTATCACATTGACTGATTTGCGGATGTTGAACCAACCTTGAAGCCCTGGAATAAATCCCACTTGGTCTTGGTGAATAATCTTTTTAATGTACTGTTGCATCCTATTGGCTAGTATTTTGTTGAGTATTTTCGCATCTGTGTTCATCAAGGATATTGGTCTATAGCTCTCTTTTTTGGTGGGATCCTTGTCTGATTTTGGGATCAAGGTGATGCTGGCCTCATAAAATGAGTTTGGAAGTTTTCCTTCCATTTCTATTTTTTGGAACAGTTTTAGGAGAATAGGAATTAGTTCTTCTTTAAATGTTTGGTAGAATTCCCCCGGGAAGCCGTCTGGCCCTGGGCTTTTGTTTGTTTGGAGATTTTTAATGACTGTTTCAATCTCCTTACTGGTTATGGGTCTGTTCAGGCTTTCTATTTCTTCCTGGTTCAGTTGTGGTAGTTTATATGTTTCTAGGAATGCATCCATTTCTTCCAGATTGTCAAATTTATTGCCGTAGAGTTGCTCATAGTATGTTCTTATAATAGTTTGTATTTCTTTGGTGTTAGTTGTGATCTCTCCTCTTTCATTCATGATTTTATTTATTTGGGTCCTTTCTCTTTTCTTTTTGATAAGTCTGGCCAGGGGTTCATCAATTTTATTAATTCTTTCAAAGAACCAGCTCCTAGTTTCGTTGATTTGTTCTATTGTGTTTTTGGAGGTTCCTCAAAATGTTGAAAATAGAACTGCCCTATGACCCAGCAATTGCACTATTGGGCATTTACCCTAAAGATACAAACGTAGTGATCCAAAGGGGCACGTGTACTCGAATGTTTATAGCAGCAATGTCCACAATAGCCAAACTATGGAAAGAACCTAGATGTCCATCAACAGATGAATGGATCAAGAAGATGTGGTATATATACACAATGGAATACTATGCAGCCATCAAAAGAAATGAAATCTTGCCATTTGCGACAACATGGATGGAACTAGAGCATATCATGCTTAGCGAAATAAGTCAAGCGGAGAAAGACAACTATCATATGATCTCCCTGATATGAGGAAGTGGTGATGCAACATGGGGGCTTAAGTGGGTACGAGAAGAATAAATGAAAGAAGATGGGATTGGGAGGGAGACAAACCATAAGTGACTCTTAATCTCACAAAACAAACTGAGGGTTGTTGGGGGGAGGGGGTTTGGGAGAAGGGGGTGGGATTATGGACATTGGGGAGGGTATGTGCTTTGGTGAGTGCTGTGAAGTGTGTAAACCTGGTGATTCACAGACCTGTACCCCTGGGGATAAAAATATATGTTTATAAAAAATAAAAAATTATATTAAAAAAAAAAACAATGAAATTGACAAATTGAGAAAAAGTGCCTATTCTTGAAGGAACAAAAATCTGGCCAGAGTTGACTTGGCTGACACAGTTTATTGAACATGGCAGTACAGGTCTCCTTGACGCAACCTTGTCTGGGCTTGATCCAGCTATTCCGATTCTGAGTCTGAAATAGAGTCAGATTTGCTATACATTCATGTTTCTTAGAAAATTTTTAGCCCAGTTAGAATCTACTTCATGTTTTCTTTCAGCTGAATTTCTAATGTTGTCTACACTAGCCTTTAGATGTTCTCTGATTTGGTTCCTTACCTCCTCTGGGACCTAACCCTTTGAGTGAGACAGTCTATGTAAACTTCACACATCTTACTTAAGTTGCAGGTAGCTTTGTTGTTGTTGTTGTTTTTATTTACTGATACTCCTTTGCTCTTCTTGGAAATTCCTATAGCTTCAGACTTGGGAAAGTCATATTCATCTTCATCCAGTTTTTTTTTTTTTTAAGATTTTATTTATTTATTTGAGAGATGGAGATCACAAGCAGGCAGAGAGGCAGGCAGAGAGAGAGGAGGAAGCAGGCTCCCTGCTGAGCAGAGAGCCCAATGCGGGGCTCGATCCCAGGACCCTGAGATCATGACCTGTGCCAAAAGCAGAGGCTTTAACCCACTGAGCCACCCAGGCACCCTAATCTTCACCCAGTTTTAATTCCTCTTTCTGCTTTGCTTGCACCATATACATGAATTATTTTATAAGGCATGCCATTCCCTTAGGAAAAACTCTGTTTCTTCGGTCATCATCCTTAATTAAATTCCTCCTGTAATTTCCAGTGTTAAAATTGCATCTTTTTATCTGTTTCAAACTCTGGCCTTCAAACTGGGATCCAAACTGATAGTAGTAGGAAAGACCATGATGAAAAAACTTTAACATGGGGGAGAAGGAAGTTGTCAATAAAAATACTGTTGGGTCCCAGTTAATTCTCTGTATTTAGAGTAACAAATAAATCAAAGCTTCTTTAATGTAAAATTTAATCTAATCTTAAGTATCAGGTAGTTTCCTTGGTATAGAAATAAGCCTCAGCTGGGTCTGCAACTTCAGGGCCTGTGAAGTTGCCTCCACCTAAAAATAGCTGGAGGTAGAGACTTTTCTATCAACATCATTTCCTGTTAATCCTTGCTTTCCCTGGGTGGGTGGGGTGATTATTGTATAGTCTCTGTCCTCTGGTTTCTGGGAAAAGTCAATGGTCACTTCCTGTAATCAGCCCTGCTCAGACCAGTTTTCCAGCTTCCTATAAACTTTCAAGTAAGCATTACACTCTTGCTTTCTCCCTCTCAAGCACAGATTTACCCCAAACCTTATACTAATGAGAGAGTTTCTGCTGCTGTGATTGGATTTTCCTTTCTGAAAATGAGTTCAGTCCTTTCAAAAATACAGATTTATGGCAGATTCTTAAAGATGACCCTTTTTTATGTGGTTTGTATCCATATGTAACTCTGCAAATGAAACCATCTGTTTCACAACCATAGCCAAGACCTCAACATGGTTTCTCTCATTAATTTTAGTTTAGGAGTCTCATCCAACCCATGGTACATATAAATTCTTGCTACACCCAGATTCTTAGACATTCCAGGCTAGTCCTGACATGTTGTGGAGTCACAAATGCAATATCACGACACTCAGAAGTGCAAAGAAAAATGGCTTCCTTACTTAATCTTCCTCATGATTTTGTCCCATACACAAAAGACTTTTATTTTCACAGTGGGAGCAATTCTGGTCTTATTCATCTTCCATTATATAAAAGTTTCAATCTTATAGCACCTGGAGTTCCCGACTCCCTAATTTCTTGTTAGCCTTAGATAAAGGGTAAATTTCAGCCAAACAGCTGACTTCTTTGATTCACCTTGGGGGCATGTAAGAATTTCTTCATTCTTCCTCCCCTCCTAAAATCAAGTATATTCCATGAGTACTTAATCAGACTCTTTCTTGTCTAATCACTCTATGATGAAATTTTTTTTTCTGCTCCAGAGCCCCACCCCATGCCCAATTTGGGTCCAGGGTAGAGTAGGATTGGAACATCACTGGGGTGCCTGCGTGGCTCAGTGGGTTAATGCATCTGCCTTCGGCTCAGGTTATGATCCCAGGGTCTTGGGATCCAGCCCCACGTCGGGCTCTCTGCTCAGCAGGGATCCTGCTTCCTCCTCTCTCTGCCTGCCTCTCTGCCTACTTGTGATCTCTGTCTGTCAAGTGAATAAATAACATCTTTTTTTTAAAAAAGAACATCCTCTGTAAAAAAATGTCTAACAAAAACCATCTCTACTTTTTCTACTCCCTGACCTAAGCCATGTGCCTTCAGGGAATTGGGCCAAGATAGGGAGACAAAAGTCAAAACATAATATCTCACATAACTTCCTCCCCTTCTCTCCTTTGCTTTTATTCATTTTCTTTCCAGTTAGCACTCAAAGGGCAGAGTATGGATTTTCTCCCTTTTTTTTTTTTCTTTCTTGTAAGGAAGGACCCCTCTCATACCATATTTTCTTTTCTTCTGGAGCCACCAAGTTTTATGGTTCATCATTAGTGCTGGAAGGCATAGTGTACATGATGAAAGACACGTCTAAGTTCTAGTACATCTAATTAGTTTACCACGCTTGGCTTTTGACTTGTAACAAGTTTGTTTGTGAGATTGAGAAATAGATTGTCTCTTCACAAAGACTATTTTTTTCTCAGTTTTATAAAGAGTGTCAAATTTTAGAGTGAAGCTACTACTTGACCTCTTTATTCTTAATGTTACATACCCTCTTATTCCCTCTCTTGTTCATTCAGATGATAAGTTTTGTGGTTCAACCATGGAGATGGATAAAAAGGAAAACAATTGAACAGGGAGTGAAAATATGTCAGCTGGAATGTTCTAAGTATTAGATCCATTAAAAAAAAATAAGTATTTTACATGTTTCTTTTACATGTTTCTGTACAATATGTGCTAATTAGAAGCTTTGTGTAATGCAACTTCAATTCATCTGAATGCCACAACATTGTCAATTGTCTGATGTGGACTTGATTTCTCTCTTAGAGTCAAATGTTGCAATAGGTATATATTTCTTTTTTTTAAGATTTTATTTTTTTTTCATTTATGTGAGAGAGAGGGAGAAAGAACATACATGAGGGGAGAAGCAGAGGGAGAGGGAGAATGAATTCAAAGCCGACTTCACACTGAGCACAGAGCACAACTAGAGTCTTGATCCCACAACTGTGAGATTGTGATCTGAACTGAAACAAAGAGTCAGACACTTAACTGTCTGAGTCACCCAGGCGCCCCCCCCCCCCACCCAAGAGAATATATATTTCAGATGTGATTCTATTCTTTCTGTTTTCCTAAAGAGATTCAGGGAATTGCCTAGTGAAAAGGGAGAAGAGAGAAAAAGTAAGAGAGAGAGAGAGAGAATATGAGAGAGAACCAGAGAGAAAAGGAAGGAGTCAAGGAAAGAGAGGAAGGAAGGAGAGAAAGGGAAGGGATGGGAAGGAAAGGAAAGGAAGAAACTCGAGTAATTTTCTTTCCACTCAAGAGTTTCCCTGATACAAGGATTTGAGCCTCTCTTATTCTCTATCAGTTTTTTCAAATCACATAAAGGCTGTGCTCCTGCACATTTTACACAAGATGGTCAAATGTGCACCATCATTATTATTCTCATTTCACCCCATTATATGAAAAAATATTTAAAAGCTAGAGAGAATCCCACATAGGTGTACTTGATAAGATTCATCACGTAGAAAGCATCTTCAACAGCCAGTCAGCCCTATACAAAGAGGAATAGAAAGTGATAAACTTTTGGATATGCTGGGCTAGGAATTACCTTAAAATCACTGTGATCTTAAGATACTCTATCTTATAGTCCTCTTTTACTGTACCTCCAGGCAAAAAACCCCAAATACATACTTAACATTCAAATTTCATAACTAAAATACTTAGAAAAGAGTGAATCAGGAAACTAGGTCTATAGGCAAGGGAAATTTCCAAGTCATATCTAATTTCAGATAGTAAAAGTTCTCAAACATTCTTGAGTATTTTTTGTTTGTATTTCTTTAACTGTGAGGCCAATCTGAGTCATCTCATTGATTATAGGATTGCACACACTATCATCGGTGAGCTTAGTTTATATTATTATATTTAATGTGCTCAAAGTTAAGGATGTCAGCAAGAGCATGTGTATGCAAGAGTGTCTGTTCTCTGTCCCCCTAACTCAAACCTCCTTTTAGATAAAAAGTTTGAGAGAGGGAGAGGAGAAACATAAAAATGAATTTTTTAAAAGATTTCATTTATCCATTTGACAAACAGAGATCACAAGTAGACAGAGAGGCAGGCAGAGAGAGAGGAGGAAGCAGGCTCCCCACCAAGCAGAGAACCCGATATGGGGCTCGATCCCAGGACCTTGGGATAATGACTCGAGCTGAAGGCAGAGGCTTCAACCCACTAAGCCACCCAGGTGCCCCTGAAATTATTTTTTTTCTCAAAATTTATAAAGCTTTGGTACCAAAACCAAGCCTTTCCAGAACTCATTTATATGTGCATTATATGGTGTTGAGCCCAATTTGCTTATATATCCTATGTGCCCCATTCCCTGCATTTTCTGTCCTGAGTGGCTGACCTCTGTCGCAGCTATTACTCCTAATCGATGTCAGCCCATGCCTTACATTACTACTCACTGCCTCCCTAAACCCTGGCCATAACTTAAAAAATGAGTTTTATTAAATTCTACCCATTATTTCTTGCCACAACCCTGACAACAAGTGTGCTTATATAAAGTATTACACACATGGGCAAACTTTATTATTTAAAACGAGTGTTGTTATTCCCTATTAAATAAAATCTTGTGACTACAAAAAACTACAGAAAATGTGTCTCAAAGAATAGCAGTCATCCAATTTAGAGTAACTGTCAGATTTAATACTTTTTCTGATAAATCTTAAGCTTAATGCCAAATTAAATATTCTTACATATATGCAAATAATATTCCTTGCATCTTGAAACAGACTAACAAGTGTGCTTAGTTTAAGTAATTTCTAAAGAGGTGAGAGATCAAATGCTAACATCCTTTTCATAGCAAAAAGTCTTTGTAAATTTTTGTAAAGCACAAAGGCCTAAACTTAGAGGTAGATTTTTTTTTTTAAATGTAGCTTTAGAACAACAGTATGTGATCCTAGATCATTGGAAGATGGATTTCACAAGTCTTGAACTCAAGCAGTTTATCATGAACCCAAGAATGAAAATATATCAGGAATTATTTTTGGCAAACACAGTAACTCTATCTCCTTTTATTTACTTTTTACATTTTTTTTGTAAACATTGTTCTATTGAACTTTCTGTAATGTAGATATTCATTTGCATATCCATTCCTCCAATCCTTCATTCTTTCCTTGGTTAGCTATGTCAGGCATTTTCCTAGACATTGAGGATATATTGGTGAAAACTGGCAAGGTCTCTACCTATATTGAATTTAAACTAATGAGAGGGAAATAGATAATTAACCAGTATACAACGTGACTGCATTTTGTGATATCTGTGAAGGTAATAAATGGGGTGTTGAAATATAGAGAAATAGGGATGTCCTTTCTGAGGACATGATATTTAAGTTGATGCTGGGAAAGGAAGCTGAACAATGAAAATGTTAGGAAATTGTAAGGAACAGAGAATAATATTGTTAAGTAGAACAAGGCAATTTTGTATTTATAATGCAATTTTTTGTAGGCTTTAACATTATTTTAAAACTTTCTGTAAGTCCAGGTTAGATTGTTAAGGAATTTTCTCTCGTGTACTTCTTTTTGTATTGCAAAAGTAAACCAAGTTGTTTTTTCACCATATATAACATCTAAAACTTTACATTTACCTCATGTGTACTTATTTATTGAGTCCCTATTATATTCAAAGTATCATGCAATGTGCTAACTGTAAAGAAAAGAACAAAGATACATTGCCTATCCTCAGAGTATGAATATTCTGGTGAGAAAGACACACATTTAAATAAGTAATTAAAATACAATGTGATAAGTGCTTTGAAGGAGACAGAGTGTGAGGGAAGTTCACATAGAGGAATCCAATCTAGTGCAACAGATTTGGGGAAGACTTCTTGGAGTAAAGTTGTTTATTCTAGAACAAAGGGAAACTTTGGAATTTATTTTATAAGGTAAAGTTTCTCTTAGGCTAGTAAACAAGACATTTTTTAATGACCTGTGCAATCAATAGAGGTTTAATAATTGCAAAATGCAATTTTTTTTTACTGTGAACAATACACTTGCTAAAATAAATGTTTAATGTATATAGTTTTAAAAACAATAGTACCTATAAATAATAATAATAAATGCAAAGATCTGACCACATTATAAATTCTCTTAAGTATTTCCAGGAAATCTTATCACTATCAAGATCTATTCAGTGAAGCTGCTTAAAGCCTGTGAGAAATCAATGAAAGTTTGATTGTTTTCTGCTTTTTAACTTTATATTATTAATTAGTAATAGCCTTAAGTTCTTTCATGACACCCCGTTTCCCCTAAATAAAAGTTTGATGAAGGGCCTCCTTACCCTTTTTTAATTGCAAAGTGAAAAGTCATCCATCTAAAAGAAAGTCTCTCATTATTTCTGTGGGCCCCTTTGGGGAGTATAAGATTAATAGTTATTCAATATATTTAGATGCATGATCTGAGGAACTGAAAGTAACTTTCAGGTATCTTCTCTCTGCAATACTAATTATCAAGATTCCTAGTGATAAGAGTTCATATATATCCCCAAATAGATAATTTCTATTGTATTAAAAATCAAGATATTTATATTGATATGTAATAAAAATAAATTTTAAGAAATTTCATTGCAATCATATACATAAAAACTATAGTTTTGATATCTAACATACCACCATTATTCATAGTGGCAAAATGAATAAACATTTTTGAGATTATTATGGAGTATTTTTCTTACCTTTCTAATGCTTAGGCATTTGCCTAGAGACTTTTTCCACTTGTGCATTAAGCAGTTCAATAATCAATGTAAGGCCCATGTTATCTTAGGTAAAAAGCTATTTAAAAAGGTTAACAGTAAGTTTTTCATATACTTCTTTATATAAACCAGAATAGGTGGCAATCTCAATTATTACATTGATGCAATAGGCATTGATCAGGACTGTCCTCAACAAATTAGGACCTATAGTCGCCAAGTTGACTCTCCCTTTAGGCTTAATTTAGTACAGTATCAACTTTAGGTATAATTGAAAAGTTGGACTTTATTAAAATTAGGACTTCTGCTCTGTGAAATACACTGTTAAAACTATGAAAAGATGAACCACAGACTGGAAGAAGATGTTTCCAAAATTATAAATCTGGCAAAGTACTCATATCTGGAATATATAATGAAAACTTAAAATTCAACAATAAGAAAACAAAATCTCCTATTGAAAAATGTGCAAAATATTTGAACAGACAACTCAAGAAAGAAGATATACTAATAGCAAATTAGCATTTGAAAAGATGCTCAACATCGCGTGTCATTTAGAAATTACAAATCAAAATGAGATACTGCTATACCCCCTATCAGAATGACTAAAATCCAAAAAACCAAAAACACCAAATGCTGACAAGGATGTGGAGCAACAGGAATTCTCATTCATTGCAAATGTGAATGTAAAGTGGTTTAGCCACTTTGGAAGATAATTTTAAGCCTACTCTTTACCATATGATCTGGCAGCCATGCTTCTATGTATTTATCCAAATGAGAATGAAAATTTATGTCTACACAAAAACTGGGCATGGATATTTTTAGCAGTTTTATCAATAATTTCCAAGATTGGAAACAACCAAAATGCCTGTTAATTGGTGAACAAATTAAAAAGCTGTGGTATACCTATACGATGGAATATTATTCAGCTACAAAACTAAATGAATGATCAAACCACAAAAAGGCATAGAGGAACTTACAAGCATACTAAGTGAAAGTAGCTAGCCTGAAAAGGCTACATATTGTATGAATCCAACTGTATGACATTTTGAAAAAGGCAAAATGATAGAGGCAATAAAAATTTCAGTGGTTTCCAGGAGTTTAGAGGGAGAGAGAGGGAGAGGGGGAGGAACAGGTGAGACACAAGGGATTTTTAGGGCAATAAAACTATTCTCTATGATACTATTATGGTGGATACATGACATGATGCATTTATCAAAACCCATAGGACTGTACAACACAAATGGTGAACATTAATGTAAACTATGGACTTTAATTAATAAAAATGTATCAATACCAGTTCATCAGTTTTAACAAATGTATCACATGCATGCAAGTTGTTAGTAATAGGGGAAAATGTGTGAGGAAGAGAAGGTATGTGGGAGTTCTCTGTACTTTCTGCTCATTTTTTTCCTGTTAACCTAAAGCTGCTGTAAGAATAATCTATTAGTACAAGAAAAAAATGAACAATTGAATGGTTTGTTCAAATATAAATTGCTGGGTTGCATCTCCAGAATCTCTGATTCAGTTGTACCTGGATACCTGGTGATCACAGTGTTGCTGGTCCTGGAATTGCACTTTGAGATCCAGTGATTTAGAACAAATGGATTCATTGAAGATATTTAAGCAGGGCCTTCATAATTAGAGAATATATTAGGAAGGTAACTTTTGCAACAGTCTGCAGAGTAAGTTGGGCGATGCATGATATTGGAAGCAGAAATTTTAAGTAATTGAATTCTGAATTTCATTAGAGAGGTGGTGGAAATGTGGTACAGTTGTTGAATGGCTCATAGCTAATCATTTGGATATGGGAAAGGAAGAGAAAGGAAGGGAAATGCTTGAGTTTTGGAGTAGACATATCTGGGGATAATAATTCTGCCATATATAGAAATAGGGAAGACATGAAGAAAAATATTGGAGAGGAAATACTATGAAACAAAGAGAGAAAAGCATAGATGAAATTGGGGTGCCTGGGTGACTCAGTCAGTTAAGCATCTAACTCTTGATTATGGCTCAGGTCATGATCTCAGTTAGGCTCTGTGCTCATCATGGAATCTGCTTGAGATTCTCTCTCTCTCCTTCTGCCTCTGCCTCTCCCTCTGCTCACATACATGTGTGTGTGCTCTCTCTCTCTCTCTCTCTCTCTCAAAATAAATAAAATATAAATAAACAAATAAATAAATGAGTACAGTATATAAATGTATTTTCTTTTCCTCTTCCTTATGATTTTCTTAATAACATTTTCTATTCTTTAGCTTACTTTATTTTAGGGATACTATATATAATACACAAACAAAATATGGATTATTTGACTATGTTATCAGTGAGGCTTCTGGTCAACAGTAGGCTATTAGAAGTTTTGGGGGAGTCACAAATTATACACAGTTTCAACTATATAGATAGACCGTCAGTGCCCTTGAACAATGCAAAGTTCAGCCGTATATCTGCCAGTTTTCAACTTTTAATCAGAATCACTCAGTATAGATGACTTTGCCCTTATATAAATATACTAACCATTACCTTTGCAAGAACTTACATTAAACCTCTTTTCTACAACTTGTAGAAGAAGTAAAGTACAAGAGTACCACTTTTACAAAGCTGAAAGGGAAATCCAATATTCCGTCACTTAACTAAAGCAGGTACATGTCTATCTTGTGTTAAATGTCATCAGAATTCAATGTCCAAAACACTGCTGAGGGTTTTTTTTCCAATAATCATTTTAACTATCTTTTTCTTGAGATGAAATTGAAGCTTCTGGACAGATGGAAAAGAAACATTGTTATTTAAATGTTTTATCACTGTTGGCCCCTTTCCCCTCAACCTAACTACAAAATCCTTTGTGGCTCCATGACAAGGGATATATTTAATTTTACATTTTATTTTATTGTTGTTAAATCTGTCTAGCACAGTGCAGTGCTGTGAGCATAGTCACATCAGTAAATGTGATTGGAATGAAAATAATTAACAATAACTGTCATGGCTTTCCTTTTATTTTTATGGGTTTTTTTTGTTTGTTTTAAAGACTTTATTAAGAAAATTTCAAATTCACCTAAAATTAGAGAAAAAATGAAAATAAATGCATATATAACATGTATCTCCTTTTAGTACTTACCTAGTGTTTGAAAACTGAAACTAAACCTTTTACTTTCCATGCTTCTCAATCTCTCCAACTTGTTTTCTTAGAATAATTGTGTGTTAATCCTTTTTTCTCATGATCTGGATTTTGCTCAGTCTGTATAAATTCTCAATACAAAATGGGAATGAGTGCAAATCCCAGTGTCCTGCTAAAGGTCTGATTAGTTTCCAGTAAGGGTTAAGATATGCACCTGTATTACCATTACTCTATGTTTTGTCCAGATGATTTATTTTAGCCTTTTTTCTAATGATTAAAACCTGGTCTGGATTTACCTGAGATCTATAGATATAAGATTACAATTGATACCCAGTAGTTGTCTTCCAGGGGAAGGAACACTATTATACTCCTAAACTCATTTCTCTGGAGATAATCTAATACTTCACAATTGTTTTGGGTGATAAAATTTTCAATCTACTTTTACAAAAATTACCTCATTTGTCAATTGCAACTGCATAGTAAGAAACTACGCACAGTAAGAAGCAATACTCTCATTTTCATTATGTAGGGGAAAATGAACAGCCACCATATTCATTGTTTATCAAATTTCATAAATTTCTGGCTCTAAAACCAGAATTCCATTCTCCAGTGTTCTCTACCATCTACTGTGCAATCTCCATACATTGGGTAGTAATCCAGGGCTGTCAGCTGCAGTATGATATTGGTAAAGACTGCTTGTTTATATCATCAGAGTTACTGAGTGGTGATCAGGTCAATTTGATTTATGTCTCACTTTAACTCGTGTGCCCAAGAGCTACTGTAATGATTCATCACAAGGAGAAGGAACAAAGTTGCTTTAACTTTGGTAAAATTCATTACACACAGTTTGTAATTCTTGGGACTTAGATCAATTTTCATGTCTCAAATGTCTTTACCTCTCTGTCTTAATAACTTCTCTCAAAGCTTTACTTTCCTCATGATTCCTGTGTCACCAGTCTTGTATACATTTAATCTATTTTTCTAATACATTAATTTAAATCTGTCACAGTGGGGGTCTCTCATTTTTTTCCACAGAAAATTAAATTTCTGAGTTCAATGTCACATATCTCTTAACTACATATTTTTATGATTATCTATAACTTCTTTTATCACCCACTAAAATGCATTGATGGATTAGCATGAGAATTAAAACTCCACAGGATGGATACAATCATTAAACAAGGTCAAGGAACTTGGATTTGCTGGATTGTTGCATATGTCACAGTTCGCCTCTAAAGTTATTTTATTTGCCATATTCATGAGCCTTGAGTCAACCATAAAGGAAAACAGTGGAGATTTATTGCTTTTTTTATATTTTCCCAAGTTACGAAGTCATACCCACTAATACCATCTGCCGTTTGAGATGTGACATAAGTATGGTAGGCTCTAAGTTTCCTTCTCCATGATAGTACTAGCAAGACTAGAGTAAGGTTTGGGTTCCTAGAAAATCAGTCATGCTCAGTGATAGAAGTGGCTTTTGGACAGAAGCACTAAGTCTGAAAACCTCCACATAAGTCATTTGTGTGTTAAACTATAAATAAAATGAAAAGATAAACACATTAACATAAGACTTTAGGTAATATATCTACTCCTTCATTCAACTCCTTAGGACTTAAGATAAAATTTAAGGAATGTCTTTTATATTCTTCTATTAGGAAATAACAGACATTCCTTGGAGATTTTCTTAAGGATCTGAACTGAGGAGTAGGTAGAGTACAGCAAAGAAAGGGGGGACAAGCATCAATTAAAAAGTACTAAATTTTGTATATAAAAACACAACATGAATACAGAACTCACTATGGTCAATACAAGTGTTTAGAGACAGCTAGAGAGAGTAAATATAATGATTTCAGTATTTTTGATGGTAAGGCTATGGGGATTTCATCAGGAAATATGTCTCATTTATATAACTTACTCCTATATTGAATCTAAATCTCTAATCTGTCAACATTTTCTTATATCTGAAGGCAGCAAAAGAAGAATCTAATCAACATGCCAGAGTTTAGAACAGAGCCAGTTTGGATTCACAGAGATTCTGAATTCATGAATGTGAATAGAGGCTGGTTAGTAGCTGCTTCAACAGCTGCCAATATGTAAGGCCTTGAAATGAAGCAGCATAAATTTCCTGCTGGAGAAGATGCTTCTGAGACTCACTGAACTGTGAGTTTGACCAATGAGAAGTCGCTTGAAAATACCTAAAAGCAAAAGCAATAGACAAACCAAGCTACTTTATGGTAATGATAATTGGATTAATTTGAGGAAATCAATACGAAACCAAAAAACATCTATACTCTTCAAGTTGATGTGTACAAATGGTTGCATTTTGGCCAGTCATTTACTGTGTTTTGGGGACTTTTGGTTAGAATGAGAGAAGAGCATATATCTAATGCATCTACTCTTTGGTCAAGAAAATATCTTCCTTGTCTCTTTCCTCACTCCAATCTTTTGTCCTATCTTTCCTTCATTCCTTTCTTCCTTTCTTGTTTTGTTTTGTACTTGCTCAGAGCGCACACCAACATTGGTGTGAGGCTCACGTGGGTAGTAATCAATGTGGTGGATATAGGGATCCAGATTCCTTCCATCACGTGTGGCTAAATCATTTAAAACATTTGACTTCCAGAGCCTGGGTGGCTCAGTCAGTTAAACACCCTCCTTCAGCTTGGGTAATGATCCCAGGGTCCTGGGATAGAGTCCTGCATTGAGCTTCATGCTCAGTGGGGACCCTGCTTCTTCCTCTGCCCCTCCCCCCACTCATTCTCTCTTTCTCTTTCTCTAATACATAATCTTTTTTAAAAAGTAAAAAATAAAATAAAACACACGACTTCCAGGACTGCCATGGTAGATGGAAGAGATATGAATTATATAGGTCATTTTATTGCCAGGCCTGGTAGTGACACCTGATCCTAACTCGCCTGTTAAGGAAGAGGCAAAACACAGTCTTTTCAAGAAGAGAAAGTTGAAATAAAATTTGATGAACACATAGCACTTTCTCTGACATAGTATCCACTTATTTATGGATTTGTTTTACTTATTGGTATGGTTTTAGCCCTGTCACACAGGATAGTAATATATATTCTTCCTTTACTCCTAACCTTGTGGAAATTAGTAACAAAGAACTTACCACTTTGTAGATGTTTATATGAATGGATGTATGAAAGAATAAAGAATGTAAACATTTGAAATTGATTCTCATTCTAATTTTATATTTTTGTTTCTTTGTTCAGGCTCTTGCCTCACTACAAGGATTATTAATGTTAGGTAATTCCTTAGAAACAGAAAACATCATTTTTAGTACCAGTGGTTGTAAGTGTTGGAAACAAGAGATAATAATTTTCCTTTAGTTATGTTATACAAATATCCCATAAAGAAGGGAAGATTCCTGTCCATGTTCTACTTCCTATTAATCATTCACATACCCTCACTCTTAAACTTGTACCAAAACCATAAAAGTAAACAAATTCCTCTGTGTCTGAGTCACTGAATGAATGGGTCAACAGCCAGTTCACTTAAGAGTCTTAGTACTGGCTGTTCACTTTGCCTCTAATATTCTTCCCCTAAATACTGGTGTGCCTCATATTCTCACTTTATTACATGATGGTTTTCAGTTAAATAACAACTTATCAAAGAGGCCATTTGTGACCTCACTATGTAAAATAGTGACTCACCTCTGGTCCTCTCCATTATGTTATTATGCTTTATTTTGTGTCATATTCAGCAATAATCACCACTTGATATATTGCATATATTTCTAAATGTTTTTAGGTGTATTTCCTGTATAGAGTATAAGCTATATGAGAAGAGGGATTTTTTATTGTTTCCTTTCCCATTATATTCCTATGTCCCAGAAAACACATAGCGCATAGGACACATTCAATAAACATCTGTTAAGAATATAAACATATGTAGGGGTGCCTGGGTGGCTCAGTGGGTTAAAGTCTCTGCCTTCGGCTCAGGTTATTATCTCAGAGTCCTGGGATTGAGCCCCGCATCGGGCTCTCTGCTCAGCAGGGAGCCTGCTTCCCCCTCTCTCTCTGCCTGCTTCTCTGCCTACTTGTGATCTCTGTCTGTCAAATAAATAAACAAAATCTTTAAAAAAAAAGAATATAAACATATGTAAAAGGAATGAATGATGGGAAAGGCAAGTCTTATTTTCCTGAAGTGATAGTGTTAATGTTATCCATTGTCACACAGCAGACAGTACCAAAACTTGGTGTACTAAGATCATAATCATTTTTTATAGATTTATTTATTTGAGAGAGAATGAGAGAGAGAGAGAGAGAACATGAGGGTAGAGCCAGAGGGAAAGGGAGAGAGATTCTGAAGCAGATTCTCCACTGAGTATGGAACTTGATGTGGGGCTTGATCTCATGACCCTGAGATCATGACCTGAGCTGAAATCAAGACTCGGATACTTAACTAACTGAGCCACCCAGGCGCCCTGGCCATAATCTTTTTTTTTTTTTCTTAAATCTCATAAAGTTGTGAGTCAGAAATTCAAACAGAAATTCAAACAGGATATATATATATATATATATATATATATATATATATATATATATAATACAGTAGTATATAAAGTAGTAATGTATAAAGAAGCATATAAAGTAGTATATAAAGAAGTATATAAAGTCTCTAGTATATAAAGAAGTCTCTCAGTGATGTTGAGCTGAGAGATGGCCTAGTCTACTAAGGTGGTTTCACATACCTGTCTATTGACAGAGGTGACTAGAATGCTGAGCTCGGTGGAACCTGTCAACTGAAATACCTAGACATGTCCTATCCAGCACAATAGTATCTGAATGTTCAAACTTCTTACATGGTTTCTCCAGGATCCAAGAGCAAGTACTCCAGCAAATAATGAGGAAGCTGTCTGGTCTTTTACAAGTTAGCCATTAGAAGCCACACATCAGTTCCACCATACTGTATTGGTTGAAGCTTCACAAGCTATCCTAGATTCAGTAGAAAGGTATATACATCTTACCTCTCAAATAATTTGTGATCATGTTTTATTTTCTATTGAGATATAACTGACATAACATTATATTAACTTCAGGTGTACAATACAATGATTCATATTTCTGTATTTTGCAAAATGATCACTACAATAGGTCCAGGTAACATCCATCATCATACATTGTTGTAACTTTTTGTCTTGTGATGAGAAATTTTAAGATCTGTTTGCTTAGCAACTTTCAGTATACAGTGCAATATTATTAACTATCGTCACCAATGCTGCATGTTCTATCCCTATGACTTATTCATTTTATAACTAGATGTTTGCACCTTTTGACCTTTGTACCCTCACACATTTCATTTGCTGCCCTCTCTTCCATACCTCTGGTAAGCACCAGTCTGTTCTCTTTTTGGGTTTTTTTTTTTTTTTTTCGATTCCACATATAAGTGACATCATATGGTAGTTGTCTTCCGTCTTCCTCCATCTGACTTATTTCACTTAGCATAAGGCCCTTATGTTCCATTCTATGTTGTTGCAAATGACAATATTTCTCATTCAATTTTTGGCTGAATAATATTCCATTGCATACATATTTATCACATTTTCTTTATCCATTCATCCATTGAAGGACTCTTATGTAGCTTCAATGTCTTGGTTGTTATAAATAATGTTTCAATGAATATGGGGTACAGATATCTTTTTGAGTTGGTAGTTTTATTTTCTTCAGATAAATACCCAAAGGTGAGGTTGCTGGATACATAATGTTTCTATCTATATATTTTTTAAAGATTTTATTTATTCATTTGACAGACAGAGACCACAAGTAGGCAGAGAGGCAGAGAGAGAGGGGGAAGCAGGCTCCCTGCTGAGCAGAGAGCCTGATGTGGGGCTCAATCCCAGGACCCTGAGATCATGACCTGAGCCAAAGGCAGAGGCTTAACACATTGAGCCACCCAGGCGCCCCTCTATCTATAATTTTTTGAGCGACATCTATATTGTTTTCCATAGTGGCTGCATAAATTTACATTCCTACTAGTGGTGCACAAGGACATCTGTACCAAAACATTTTAGCTCCTGTCTTTTTGCTAATAGCATTCTAATAGGTATGCAATGGTATTTCCTTCTAGTTTGATTCAAATTTACCTGGTGACTAGTGATGTTGAACACCTTTTCACATACCAGTTGGCCATGTCTTCTTTGGAAAAAAAAAATGTCTAATTAGTTTCTCTCCTCTTTTTGAGTTGGATTATTTTTGAGTTGTATGATGGCCTTGTATTTTTTGATATTGACCCCTTATCTGATATATATATGGTTAGCAAAGAATTTTTTTCCCATTCAGTAGATTGCCTTTTCATTTTGTTTATGTTTTGTGTGTGTGTATGTTTGTGCTGCATAGGAGTTTTTTAATTGATGTATTCATGCACATTTATATTTGCTTTTGTTGCCTTTGCTTTTGGTATCAAATAAAAAAAATCATTGCCTATTTCTTTTTTAGGAGTTTTGTGGTTTCAGGTCTCAAATTCAGATCTCCCATCCATTTTGAGTTGAGTTTTGTGTATAATGTAAGATAGTGGACTAGTTGCATTCATTTGCATGTGGCTATCAGCTTTCTCACCACCATTTATTGAGGAAACTGTTTTTCCCACACTATATATTCTTGGCTCATTTGATATAAATGAATTAACCATATAAATCTGGATTTATTTTTGGGCTCTCTATTCCATTCCATTGATCTCTGTGTGTGTTTTTATGACAATGCCATATGCCTTTGATTACTATAGTTTTGTAATATAGTTTAAAATAAGGGAGCATGATGCCTCCAGATTTGTTTTTCATTCTCCAGATTGCTTTGGCTATATGGGGTCTTTTCTGGATCTACATAATTTTTAGGATTGTTTGTTCTACTTCTATGAAAGATGTCATTGAAATTTTGATATAGAATGCATAGAATTGTGACTTTCAAAATCCTCACAGATGGCTTTTGTAGATTAGTTTGTATTATTAAATGCTTTTGTCACCTGCTATCTCAAGAGACTGAGTTTATTCAAAGTGGATAACTTTTTATCCAAAGCATACAAAAATGTACAAAGAATGAGCTCTGATGAGCTGCCTTCCTCCACCTTTATGCTTTCTGTGTGCCAATCTGTCCTATATCCCTAAAGGGTAAACTAAACTGTCTCGTTATTTCATGTGGGAAACTGACCTGGGCCAGGCCAAGAGTGTGGAGTGAAATTTGAAAACGTTGTGTGGCAGGAAGTCTCCTTTTGGTTTCTAAGCTAAAAGCAAAGATTCCCCTTCACATTATCAGTGAAGTGGTACATTAGAGGTTACAGGGTAGTTACCTTGCTATTAATAAAGTAGTAAATTTTTAAAGTTGGCTATGTATTTATTATCATCACCATCATTACCATCACTATCCATGGCATTCACCTGTCAGGAACTCTTAGCAGGGAGGTCACTGATAAGAATTGTCCATCCAAGAAACAGACTCCTAACTCTAGAGAACAAACTGGTGGTTATCAGAGGGGAGGTAGGTGAGGGATGGATGAAGATGGGATTAAAGAGGTCACCCTCTTTAACCCTGCTGTAATGAGCACTGGGTGATGTATGGAAGTATTTAATCAGTATATCATACACCTAAAACTGCTATTACATTTTATGTTTTTGGAATTTAAATAAAAACTTTAAAAAAAGATTTGCCCATCAGAGTTACACTGAAACTTCAAGAAGTGAGAGTACCATAAAAAACACAAAATATGCCATTGATTTACACTGTATATGATTATTGTTAATTAAACTTTAATATGAATCCATCAAGATTTTTCCCATAACATAGTTTTGATAAATGGTTTATGTTATTATTTAAATACCGTAAAGGGAGGGCATATTTTAGAGCATATTTAGATTTTATAATATTTTTATGACTTAAATATGTTAAATGTCACATATAGTAATTAATCAAAAATCATGATGGCTTTTCATAAAATGATGTCTGATAATTGCTCAATTATGAAAACAATATTTGCATTACATGTGCCTTCTAATCCCAGCTTCACTACTGCATTTGTAATCTTCATCTCATTTTACTTCTCTATCTAACTTTGCTATTTTTAAGTGAAAATAATAATTTGTAGTGTCAAATTCCCCAGGGTAACATGGCATTATGCCATGGGCATATGGCAGTTGAGTAAACACTTCACAATGTAAATTATGTTTAGTTTTTCAATACAAAATCATAAACAATGAATTTCCATTGTTGGTATTATCCTCAGAAGAATGGTTGATATTTAATCCATGGCATTTTTTTCATATAAAGATAAACCTGTTATTCTTTATTCTTGAAAAGGAAAACAGTTGAACTGAATACCAGTCTTCTGAAAATTTCAGAACACTTAATGTTTGCCAAATCACAGCATAAAACTAACAGAGCTGTTATCTATTTCACAGGATGTCTTTTAATTTATATACACTTTTCATTCAAACTTTATTATTCAATTGTTGGACAGATTATCTTTTAGAATCAACGAGCATGGATTCTGTTATTAAGCACCTGTATATATGGACATATCCAAGCCTCAGCAGACTGGAAGAATAAATAAATCAGACTTTCCTTAAGCATACAAATTGCTTTATTTTCTTTTTTATCTTAAGACAAGTTCATGTAGGAACTTACCTCCCCGCACTGTTACAGGTTGAATATCATCTCTCAAAAACATACGTTCAAGTCCTAATATCCAGTACAGGTGAGTGGGCTTTGCAGATACAATGGAGTTAATATGCAGTCATATTCAACTACAGTGGGCCCTATTCCAGTGACTGGGGTTCTTATAAGAAGAGGAAAATGTGAGAAAAAAAAAAAAAAGAAGAGGAAAATTTGGACACAGAGTCACTCAGAGAGAACACCATGTGGCAATGGAGACAGCAACTGGAGGGATGAAGCTGCAAGACAAGGAACATCAAGGATTGCTGGTGCCCACCAGAAGCTGGAAGAGGACAAGGAAGGATTCTACCTACAGGCTTTGGAGGGAACATAGCTTAGCTGATACTTCATTTCAGACTTCTACCTTCCAGGACTGTGAGAGGATACATTTTTGTTGTACCTAGTTTGGAGAAATTTTTATGGTAGCCCTAGGATACTAATACATTCCCACTTCAAGTACCCTTTAGTTAGTTCTGGCCCCCCACACTCCTGCTATGTTACTAATGCCTTGCCATAGATCATTGCTATCTGGTTACAATCATCCTTTCTAGAGGTCCACGGCTGCTCATACCTATGCCAGACATCAACAGCCTTTACTGTTACTATGCATGTTTGACAGCTATCTGAGGTGAGGATTCTGTCCCTAAATCCAGTTCCTTCTCAGCTTATTGTCTCTGGCAAATAAATAACTCAAACAAGGCTACATAGAACTCCATGGGAATAAGCACCAAGTCACGTCCATGCAGAGCCAATAACCATTTCTCAAAAGGAAAAATCGTCTTTGTCTATACAATTTAGGGGAAAAAACCACAGTTTCAAATCTCTCTCTTTCTGAAGAGTGTGGGGCTTTGCATTTGTGAAATTATAAGATCCTTTCAGATGTTTGGAGTTTTTTCCCCAAAACAATGGAACAATCAGCCTTTAATTCTCATTGCAGCTTTGAAATGGCAGTTTTTCATCTTGCAGTGAAAAAGTTTTAAGAAAACACTACCATCACGACCTTATAGCAGAATTACATGTTCTGACCAGATAGAAATACTATCCCAGTTTGTTGTGATCTAAAATAATTTTTAGATTACACACCTAGGTCAAAACTATGCCTTTAAAGCAACAAAAGCTATAGATATATTTTTAACCACTGAGGTTAAAGATTTGGATGATTTCAGTGGCCTATTTAGGAAAGAATCTTTTGTGTATGCTGGTGTAGTTATCCATGGTTACTTTGTCACACCTAGATTAACTGATGGTGGACCCAGAGATTCACAGATAATGTGTCCCTGCTGGGGCAGATCCTTTGGGATCATAGTTCATTTGTACCAACTTCCCTTTCCAGTCAACATTAGTTGGCTAGTTGATTAGTCAGTCAACTGTGTTTTTAATTGATAATAATTTAACAGATAATAATAGCCACTATAATCTGGTGAACAAATATTTTATGTGAGCTACCAATACTGGCACTTCATTTTTAATTTGTTTTTTTTTATTATTGAAGTGTAATTGACATGCAATATTACATTAGTTTCAGGTGTATAACATATTGATTTAACTCAGTGTTCCATGCTCTGCCCTATTCCATCCAGAGAAGAGTTTTGTATATCATTCTCACTCCTTCCAATCCTTACCTCTTTCATTCTTTCATCCATCCACCTACCCACTGATCCATTCATCCATTTAACAACTTACTGATTAATTTCTATATAATAGGGACTAGCTAGACCCCGGGGATGATGCAGAGTACAGAAGACATGGAAACTGCTCATCCTTTGCAGAAATCAGTGGCTTTCTTATACACTAATAATGAAAATACAGAAAGGGAAATTAGAGAATCGATTCCATTTACTATAGCACCAAGAACCATAAAATACCTGGGAATAAACCTGACCAAAGAGGTAAAGGATCTGTACTTGAGGAACTACAGAACACTCATGAAAGAAATCAAAGAAGACACAAAAAGATGGAAGACCATTCCATGCTCTTGGATCGGAAGAATAAACATTGTTAAAATGTCGATACTGCCTAGAGCAATCTATACTTTTAATGCCATTCCGATCAAAATTCCACCGGTATTCTTCAAAGAGCTAGAGCAAATAATCCAAAAATTTGTCTGGAATCAGAAGAGACCCAGAATCGCTAAGGAAATGTTGAAAAACAAAAATAAAACTGGGGGCATCACGTTACCTGATTTCAAGCTTTATTACAAAGCTGTGATCACCAAGACAGCATGGTACTGGCATAAAAACAGACACATAGACCAGTGGAACAGAGTAGAGAGCCCAGATATGGACCCTCAACTCTATGGTCAAATAATCTTCGACAAAACAGGAAAAAATATACAGTGGGAAAAAGATAGTCTCTTCAATAAATGGTGCTGGGAAAACTGGGCAGCTATATGTAGAAGAATGAAACTCGACCATTCTCTTACACCATGCACAAAGATAAACTCAAAATGGATAAAAGACCTCAATGTGAGACAGGAATCCATCAGAATCCTAGAGGAGAACATAGGCAGTAATCTCTTTGATATCAGCCACAGCAACTTCTTCCAAGATATGTCTCCAAAGGAAAAGGAAACAAAAGCGAAAATAAACTTTTGGGACTTTATCAAAATCAAAAGCTTCTGCACAGCAAAGGCAACAGTCAAAAAAACAGAGAGGCAACCCACGGAATGGGAGAAGATATTTGCAAATGACAGTACAGACAAAAGGTTGATATCCAGGATCTATAATGAACTCCTCAAACTCAACACACACAAAACAGACAATCATATCAAAAAATGGGCAGAAGATATGAACAGACACTTCTCCAATGAAGACATACAAATGGCTATCAGACACATGAAAAAATGTTCATCATCACTAGCCCTCTGGGAGATTCAAATTAAAACCACATTGAGATATCACCTTACACCAGTTAGAATGGCCAAAATTAGCAAGACAGGAAACAACATGTGTTGGAGGGGATGTGGAGAAAGGGGAACCCTTTTCCACTGTTGGTGGGAATGCAAGTTGTTGCAGCCTCTTTGGAGAACAGTGTGGAGATTCCTCAAGAAATTAAAAATAGAACTCCTATCACCCTGCAATTGCACTCCTGGATATTTACCCCAAAGATACAGATGTAGTGAAAAGAAGGGCCATCTGTACCCCAATGTTTATAGCAGCAGTGGCCACAGTCGCCAAACTGTGGAAAGAACCAAGAAGCCCTTCAACGGACGAATGGATAAGGAAAATGTGGTCCATATACACTATGGAGTATTATGCCTCCTCATCCTTTTGTATAAGGTCACCTTCCATCACGGTTCAGGAGAGACAGAAAATAATTGGATAGGTAAAATAACTAGGTAGTATGTCAGAAGTTTGGAGTTTTATGGAGAAACATAAAATATGCAAAGATAATGGGGAATATTGGGCAGTGAAAATGAGTGACAGCAATTTTAAATAGGTGGGTAACCAGTGGCCTCAATAGGAAAGTGAGCAAATTACTGAAAGAGGTAGGGGAGTAGGCAATAAAATTATATAAATGGAAGTCTTTTAGGCAGGTAAAGGAGCAAATGCAAAAGTCCTGAGTTTGGTATGTGCTGAGAGTATTATTTTTAAAAAGATTTTACTTACTCACTTACTTACCTTACTTATTTGTTTATTTGTTGTTTATGTGTTTGTTTATTTATTTGTGTATTTATTTATTTAGTTAGTTAGTTTAGAGAGAGGGTAAGAGAAAGATAGAGAGAGAGAGAGAGCCAGGGAGGCCACCCAGGTCCCCTGAGAATATTTTAAATACAGCAAGAATGACTGGGGTTTGGTGAGCAGGAATGAGAGTAGCAGATTACGTTAGAGGTAAAGGGAGAAAGCAAGAACAGAATATGTGACTCTTCTAGGCTGTCATGTGGGTTTACACTTGACTTTTATTTAGAATGAGATAGGAGGTCATTAAACATTTTGAATAAGTATCTTTATCTGTCTTATTTGTAATTAGTTCATTTATTAAAATTTATCACTTATAGAGAACATTCCTCTGATTGATTTTTTGAGAATAGTTTGTACTGAAGCTAAAAGTTGAAGCAGGGAGACTCCACAATACCTTTAAAATATTTTGAATTGATGCACAGTAAGAAAATGTTATATTGAGATTCAGGATATATACATACATATATGTGCATATATGCAGATAGACATATGTCGATGTATTCATATATATAAAAATTAAATGGAAATACATTTTTAAAAATAATTATCTTCTCTATGCACTATGCAATTTGACATTTTCTGTTCTGTTATTTTTTATAACTTTGTTTTACTGCTGTTTTTTTTTTAAAGACTTTATTTATTTATCAGAGAGAGAGAGGAGAGAGAGCGAGCACAGGCAGACAGAATGGCAGGCAGAGGCAGAGGGAGAAGCAGGCTCCCCGCTGAGCAAGGAGCCTGATGTGGGACTCGATCCCAGGACGCTGGGATCATGACCTGAGCCGAAGGCAGCTGCTTAACCAACTGAGCCACCCAGGCGTCCCTTTACTGCTGTTTTTAATGATTTCATGACTCACAAGTAGGTCCTAATCCAAAAAACATACCAGAGGATGTGAAATAATTTGGGAGAATAATGGTGATGGCTTGAATCAGGGAAGCAGCATTGGGGGTGGGGTAATGTGGTTGGATTCTGGATATATTTGAAAGGAGAGGTGCAAGAGAGAAAGTGAGGGCCAATGAATGATATTAAATCTTGTTGCTGGAGGACCTGGAGTATTGGTGTTGCTATTCATGATGATGAAGAAGGCACTTGGAATAGTAAGTCTGGTGGAAGTAGGTAGGAAATAGGAAGAATCATACTCATTTTGGAATGTGTGTTTTGTATTCAGAAGGGACCATGAATAGGCCATTGGCTTTAATAGATAGGACTTGAAAAGTCAGATTCTTCAGTTAGTTTGCTCTTATGAATGGATCTCAAATGAATCATTTTTCCTCAAAGAATCTCTCCTTATGTTTCCCCAAATAGCTAAGTGCTGCTTTTATAGGTCCTGAAACGACATGTATCATTCTGACAGAGCTGTAAGTGTACATTTGTTCCTGTGGTGATTTAACCAGTGCTTCCCTCCTTCCCCCAAATAACTGGATGTTCCATTAAGACAAGAATGTCTACTTATAAGTATAATCTTAGCATCTATCAAAGTTCCTAGAATATAATAGATTATATATATATATATATATATATATATATATATATATATATATCTCACTCCTATTAAACACATACACCTAAACACACATAAAATGAGGTAAAGAGCCTGGAATCAGATATTGCACAATTTGCCTCAATCTCAATATGGCAAGTCATTACTGTCTTTTTCTGGTGTTTTAGATCATTGTGAGACAAAATCCAGAATATTTGAGGGTGGGGTATTGTATGAAGTATGGATATAACTGGAACAGTATGAGTGAGGGAAGGGAGTAGTAGGAAATAAGCTTAAAGAAGTGAGATGACAATCTCAGTGGGATGAGAATCCACTGGAAGAATTAAGAATGAAAGTGATCTGTTCTGCTAAATATTTTAAAAAGATCACTCTGAATATTGTTGGAAACATGCCTGTAGTGGAACAAGAGTAGAAGTACAAAGAACAACTCTGATGGAATTTGGTGACTTACCGAAAAGGGTGATGGAAATCATGAGAATGCCCGTCATAAGATACATTTTGAAGGTAAAGGTCACAGGATTTGTTGATAGATTCATTTTGCATGTGTGAGAAATGGGATTGATATGAGGTATCCCATAAAAATCAATGGCACCTAGGTTCTAAGCCTAGGTAACTAGGTAAATGTTAGAGCCATTGATTGAGATGGGTGAAGACCTTATTGATCATAGCTTATTGATCATAAATAAGAGTATCGATCATAGGTGCAAGCAAGAACTTGAAATAGCTTTTAAATATCTCTATGGACAAATGGGTTAGGAAGTTCAATTGCAAGTCTAGATTTCAGGGAAAATGTTGTAGTTGAGAAATCAGTGTACTTGAAACCATGACACTGGATGAATTGTCTATGGATTTGCAGAGGATAATTTTCCAGTGTTTGAAAGACTTCACTTTTGGTCACACATCAAATTTGTTCGTTTTAGATCATGTATAGATGAGTCGAACTCAAATCCAAATATATGTATGCAGTATAGAGAAATATATGTTGATTGTATAAATTCTCATACTTGATTTTGTCATGTACAGAGTTTGATTCTATGTATTTAATTTTTTAGAGCACCTTTTAAAACCATTCACGGGGCACTTATGAAATATTTATGTGCATGCCTTCTGTGTCTTGTGTACTGTAAGATCTCTAGAGGCCAGAACTAAATGGCAGTTTTAAAAAAAATATTTTATTTATTTATTTGACACAGAGAGAGAGATCACAAGCAGGCAGAGAGACAGTCAGAGAGAGAGGCAAATAAGCTCTCCACTGAGCGAAGAGTCTGATGCGGGACTCGATCCCAGGACTCTGAGATCATGACCTGAGCAGAAGGCAGAGACTTAACCCACTGAGCCACCCAGGCACCCCAAAAGGTTTTTTTTTTTTTTTGTAGAATTTCATAGCTAATGAACTGTTTTCACCTACATTATTTCATTAATCCTCACATCTCTGGTATACCAACTGTTCTGGTAACAGGTTGCTATACAGCAAGCTACCTCAGAATATGGTGACTTAAAACAGTGACATTTATTTTACTCATGAATCTGAGAATTTGGGTAGAGTTTAACAGGAATAGCTAATCTCTTCCACGTGCTATCATAGGGAATGACTCAAAGGCTGAGGGCTGGAATCATCTAAAGACCCCCTCCTCACTCATAGGTCTGATGGTTGATGCTGCCTGTTAGTTGGGACTTTTACTGGGTTTGTAGTCTGATCACTTAATGGCCTTTATATGTGACTGCTTGGCTTCCTCATGGAACAGGGGCTGGGTTCCAAGTGTGAGCATTCCAAAAGAGACCAGGCAAAAGTTTTATCACCTTTTATGACCTAAACTTGGAAGTCACCCAGCACACTTCAGCCACATTAAATTTATCGAGTCAGTCACCAAGGCTTCCCCAATTCTTAGGGAAAGGAAAAGAGGTTATACTTCCTGAGTGGACAGTGCCAGGGCCCTGGAAATGCATTTGGAACAGAAAATATTGTCATAATTTTTGGAAATACAGTCTGCCATTCAGATAAAGAAAATAAAAGTGAGGATTGGTGGTCAACAGACCGATTTGGGCAAGAGCTTAGGCATATTTGAGTGAATATGAATACAAAATGAATCAATTTGTAAAAGAAACTGATAATTGTTCTTTTTTCCCTTCTTCTTAGATGAAAAAAGTTTGATCAGGGGCACCTGGGTGGCTCAGCGTCTGCCTTCGGCTCAGGTCTTGGTCCCAGGGTCCTGGGATAGAGCCCCACAATGACCTCACTGCCAAGCAGGGAGCCTGCTTCTCCCTCTTCTGCTGCTCCCCCCGCTTGTGCTCTCTAGTTCTCTCTGACAAATAAATAAATCTTAAAAAAAAAGTTTGATCAACAATTCCTTTTTGACTTGGCCCATGTCAAATTTATTTCTTATGGGGTGCCTGAGGGCTCAGTGGGTTAAAGCCTCTGCCTTTGGCTCAGGCCATGATTCTAGCGTCCTGGGATTGAGCCCCAGATCAGGCTCTCTGCTTGACAGAGAGCCTGCTTCCCTTCCTCTCTCTTTGCCTGCCTCTCTGCCTGCTTGTGATCTCTGTCAGATAAATAATTGAAATCTTAAAAAAATATATTTCTTATGTATACAGACCATTTTGAAGAAAGCACTACTGTTTGCAACTTTAATTTCTGGAATTTTAATTTGGGCAGAAATTTTTAGTCAGAACCTAATATGCTTCTTTCTGTTGCTTGTGAGGCTGGCCTTTTACCCAACATTATGAATGTCTGAAAACAGCTCTGGTATAACTCTACTTCAAAAAAAGGGTGTACTCCTCTTTCTCAGTTATCGAATCAGGCATGGCAATGCATTTGATAATTTTTGGTTAACATGGGCTCTCCAAACAATTATGGTTTTAGAAGTATTTGTGACATTAGTTACCAAGTAATCTATTCCAGTCTTTGAATAAATAAATGAAATTCAGAAGTTTCTCTGGCTTATGCAGATCATCAGTGGCAGAGCTATAACTGGAAGCAGACCCTAAGACAAGAATCTGAAAGCAAATGATTCATTTGGGAGGTGATACCACAAGTAGGGAAATGGGGAAGTGATAGAGACAAAGAAAGGAAATAAATACAGTGTTTGAATATTGCTGGGGACCTTTGGGAGATAGTGAGGAATATGTGCCTCAGAGTTATCCCACCTTGGGGCAAGAAGTTGAAATATTTACCCACCAACTCTCATCTGTCATTGATTGCAGGCTACTTCCAGGGCATTATTTTCATGGCGTTTATGGCCTGCTTTAAATATGAGCCTAGCATATTCCAAAGGCCAGAGAATGCCTTTAGGCAGACAGTTGCCAGTACTTGCTGTAGGAGGCTGTGGGGACATATGGGAATGGTGTGTGCCAAAGGGATACATGAAGCATCAACAGCCTCTGCTACATTTGTAATTATTTTGTTTCTTTTCTCTGCTTGTCATATATGTATTTACCTAATTTTCCCAATAAAGTGAACTTTATCAAGACTTTTCTATAAATGTGTGCCACAAACTATACAAGTGTTTGTATTATAATTCACAAAGAAATGGTCTCTTACCAGGCTCACACAAGGTTAGGCCAAAATGGACTTGAGGTGTTAGAGTCTGAAAAAGAATCACTTATAGAGATAAAAGTGTGGACATTTTATTCTTTGACCCATTATCCAGGGAGTTGAGGTTGGTGAAATAGGTGATGGGGATTAAGGAGGGCACTTGTGATGAGCACTGGGTGTTGTATGGAAGTTTTTTTTTTTTTTTTTTTTTTAAAGATTTTATTTATTTATTTGACAGACAGAGATCACAAGCAGGCAGAGAGGCAGGCAGAGAGAGAGGAGGAAGCAGGCTCCCTGCTGAGCAGAGAGCCCGATGTGGGGCTCGATCCCAGGACTCCGAGATCATGACCCGAGCCGAAGGCAGCGGCTTAACCCACTGAGCCACCCAGGCGCCCCTGGAAGTTTTGAATCACTATATTGTACATATGAAACTATGTTATGCTGTCTATTAATAGACTGGAATTTAAAGTAAAACTTAAAAAAAAAAGGGAAACCATTTGGATAAACCCACTCATTTGCTGCTTTTAGAGTATTTATGATGGAGAAGCTTATGGGAAACCTCAGTACTCCTCCCTTAAAGTATATGGGTGTGTGTTGGGTTTATATGAAAACAAAAATGGTGTCTGCTTCTGGCATAGAGACTTTTAAAAGTTCATGAGCAGCTCTACCTCTAGGACTCACCATGTTGGTAACAACCAGAATGAGGAAAATTAAACTTATTGCAAGATTCAACCTATAAAACTGACCTTGAGCAGCATGGTTTATGGGAACATTGCAGATGCTGCACAGAAAGGTCTCATTATCTAGGTTTTAGCTCTAGTTATCAATAGATCCTTAATATCAATACAACATTGCCTCTTCTAAAATACTCCCAGTGTAAGGACATACCAGAAGAAAATGTTTAAATTTAGATCATTCTAGTAGTCAAAAATTAAAAAAAACAAAAAAACAACAAAAAAAGAAAAAACCAAAAAAACAAAAAAGGTTTGGAAAGAATGGGAAAGTGTGGTGATTCAAATTACCCTTGATTGTGTAGAAAATGTTTCTTCGAAAATTTTGCAGAATCCATGACAGGAATCTAAAAATATCGACTAATCTTCCAGTCTCCTAGGAGGAAAAATGCTTTCTCTGCATCCCTAAAATACACTTATTTCAAACTGTATTTTCTAAAATATCTGTGTTAAGCAAAAGCCAACTAATAACCCTGTTGATTCATGGAAGTTCTCTTGTAATCAATGGATACCTCTATATGGAAGTGATGGCAATGCATAAAACATACATCTAAATATGTTCTAGCATTATCTGCTAAGGGAAACTACATGAAACCATGTGGAACACTTATTTTTAGTATAATAGGGATGTGCCATATTTGAGAGCTTTAGGATGCCATGATGCATTCATAATTAAAGTGGTAGAATTTCAGTTAATCATGCTATGTTATTCATATTCTAGTTGGGCAGTTCTAAAATAAATGGCTTTAGCTGATAATCTGAAGGTCTTTGCCATATTATTTGAGTGTCTTTTCATTTCTCTAGTTGCAAATACTTTCTGGGGTAGAATAACTAAATGGTTAGCAGGAGTCTATGAGGGGTCTCCTTTATGAGAGACAATACCTTGAGTGAACAGTATCTAAAATGTCTATGGGCCATTTAAGCATTCACATAGAAGTAACTGGCTGATCTAGAGAGAAGTATTCTAGCCTCTCTAACCTCATAGTTTTTGAATAAGAAAATGCTACAAAGTCTGTCTTTTATATTTGTTGAAATAAATACAACAGTATGGGTTTAGGATAAGGAAGATTATAATGGTGTCCTTTTCATTGCTTGATCATCTACACCAGAGACTTTCTAGGCTGACTTCAAACTAACTTTTGAAGATGTTTGTAACAGAATAAAATAATGAGCAACATTTCTAGCTCCCTACTCTCTCAGTCTTTCAAAGCTTATGTATTTCAGAAGTTCAAAAAATCTTGCTTCATTTTTAAAATGTCATAGTTTTCCTTTTGTGTGTTCATATGTATGTTTTCCTACAGTTGCTGATAGAAATAGTATATGCAATGATACATGGTTAACTTTTTAATGATTAATTTTTATTAATTATATATGTATGTACACATACATATATTATACATAAATATATTATGTATGCATGTATATGTGTGTATATGTATATATGTATATATATGCTGATATGGAGTTAACTTTTTAACTTTGAATGGCACTTGTTTCATATAACAATATTTCACAGATAAATTTAGACATTTATATGTAATTTTAACTCATGCTTATTTTTCAGACTGGAATCTCACATGGAAATATACAAAAAGAAAAACATATGAATCATAAATGCACAGCTTAATTAGTTTTTACAAAACAAACAAGTATATCCATCACTCAGAACAAGATACAGACATTATGAGAATCCCAGAAGTTTTGCTGTTTTCTGGTTCCAATAATTACTTCCCTCCAAAGATAACCAGATTTGGGGTGCTTGGGTGGTTTGGTCTGTTAAGTGTCTGCCTCCAGCTTGGGTCATGAGCCCAGGGTCCTGGGAATGAGCCCCACTTGCTGGGGCTCCCAGCTCAGAGACTGCTTCTTCTCCCTCTCCCTCTGCCCCCCATCCCAGCTTGTGTTCTCTTACTCTCTCTCTCTCAAATAAATGAATAAAATATTTTTTAAAAAGATAACCAGATTTATCTTCTATCACCATAATTTGGTTTGACTTGCTTTTAATTCCTATATAAATAGAATTACAGAGTAGGCACCTTTAGTGTTCAGTTTCCTTCACTCACATTATGTTTGTAGAATCCATGCATATCATTCTACATAGTAGAAGGTCCATTCTTCTTCACTGCTATATAGCATTCATTTTTATGAATATAGTCATATATTTTTATCAATTTTAATGTTGATGAAAATGAGGGTTATTTTTAATTTTGACTGTTACAGAAAATGCTGAGATTATTGTTCTTATCTATGATACAGTTGTTCTTTGTTGTTGCTAGTGGTGGTGGCTGTGGTAATATATCTAAAGATGGAGTTCCTGTGTTATGCTCTATGAGTAATTTTTGTTTTAGAATATTCTGGTCTACAGCCATACCACCCTGAATATGCCTGACCTCATTGCATCACAATAAGAATATTCTGCCAATGGTTTTTCAAAGAAGTTGTATAGATTTTTACACCCATAAACAGTGTATAAGAATTTCATTTCATTAGTATTTAGTGTTTTCAGGGTTTTGTTTTTTGTTTGATTTTGATTGTTATCATTACAATTGGTATGTAGTTATTTTGCTTTGTGGTTTAAATTTTAATACCTTGATACTTTTATAATATTTGATATCTATTCTTATTTCTGTTGGCCATTTTGATATCCTCTTTGGTGAAACATTTTTTAATGTTTAAAGAAAAACTAATTCCTATTCTCCTGAAACTGTTCCAAAAAATAGAAATGGAAGGAAAACTTCCAAACTCATTTTATGAGGCCAGCATCACCTTGATCCCAAAACCAGACAAGGATCCCATCAAAAAAGAGAGCTATAGACCAATATCCTTGATGAACACAGATGCGAAAATACTCAACAAAATACTAGCCAATAGGATTCAACAGTACATTAAAAGGATTATTCACCACGACCAAGTGGGATTTATTCCAGGGCTAATGTTTCAGTCCTTTTGTTAAAATCAGGTTTTCTTTTTTATTTATTTTTAAGAGTATTTTATATACCCTGGTACTAGCAGGATTTTTTGGTTTTGTTTATTTTTTACTACATGGACACACATATCATTTCCTACTCTGTGATCTCTGTAATACTCTTTTTCAGTCTTTTACTGAGGCCCTCTGACAAATAGAATTTATTTTAATTAAGTTACTGTACCAATCTTTTCCTTTTAAGATACATTCTATTAAAATACATCCTATTTTATTTTATTTTTTTTAAATTTTTTTTATTTTTTATAAACATATATTTTTATCCCCAGGTGTACAGGTCTGTGAATCACCAGGTCTACACACTTCACAGCACCCACCAAAGCACATACCCTCCCCAATTTGTCCATAATCCCACCCCCTTCTCCCAAACCCCCTCCCCCCAGCAACCCTCAGTTTGTTTTGTGAGATTAAGAGTCACTTATGGTTTGTCTCCCTCCCAATCCCATCTTTTTTCATTTATTCTTTTTTAAGAGAGATAGAGAGCAAGCACGTGTGTGGGTGTCAGGAGAGGGGCAGAGATAGAGGATAGAAAGAATCCCAAGCAGACTCCATGCCCAGTGCAGATCCTGAAGTGGATATCAATCCCATGCTCGGGAAATCATGACCTGAGCTAAAATCAAGACTCAGACACTTAACCCATGAGCCACTCCAGTACCCTGACATCCTATTTTAAAAATGTCTATCCCAAGGTCATGAAGCTATTCTTTTATGTTCTCTTCTAGTAGTTTAAGTGTTTTTCCTTTAACAGTGTTCACATTTAAGTTTAAAATCGAATCTCTAATTGACCCCACCTTATTAATTCACAGGAATTTTTATTCCCTCCTGAATTGCAGTGTTACCTTTATTATAAATCAGGTGACCATTTAGACCATCTGGATATCTTTTAATAAAGCACTGGATTTGGTTTGTTTTGATAAAAATTTGGGGTCCAAATTTTGTGAATTTTCTGTTTAAGTTAAGCATTAATTTTTTTATTGGATTGTCTTTTAAAAACAGATCTGTAGACTATTATTAAAATAGAGATATTAAGCCTTTCTTATAGATGTTTTTAATGTTTTCTTGTTTATTATCTTTTCACTTTATTATGCCTTTGGCTTTATAGAAATTTTTACTTCTTATGTAGTCAAAAGTGACAGTTTTCTCCTTAAAGTCATCTGGGATTAGTGTTTGGTTTAAGAATGTCCCCACAACTTAAGCTTTCATAGATTCCTCATTTATTAGGTTTTATTTTGTATATATGGATCTTTAATCTATATATATAACTTAATTTTAATTTTTTATTTTTTTAAAGATTTTATTTATTTATTTGCTTGCCAGAGAGAGAGAGAGCGAGCGAGCACAGTCAGGCAGAGTGGAAGCAAAGGCAGAGGGAGAAGCAGGCTCCCCACCGAGCAAAGAACCCGATGTGGGACTCGATCCCAGGATGCTGGGATCATGACCTGAGCCGAAGGCAGCCGCTTAACCAACTGAGCCACCCAGGCATCCCTAACTTAATTTTTATATAGTTTAAGTTACTAGATTCTAACTCTAAGAAAACATAATCACATATTCCATTTTTTAAATTTTATTTTTAAAGATTTTTATTTATTTATTTGACAGAGAGAGATCACAAGTAGGCAGAGAGGCAGGCAGATAGGAGGGAGTGAGAAGCAGGCTCCCCGCCAAAGCAGGGAGCCCGATGCAGGACTCTATCCCAGGACTCTGGGATCACGACATGAGCTGAAAGCAGAGGCTTTAACCCACTGAGCCACCCAGGCGCCCCACATATTCCATTTTTTAATGACTGGACAGAAATGTCATAAACAGTGTATTCTCTTTGGCTGGATCTGTTTCTGGACTCTATTCTGTTCTGTCATTTTGTCTACTCCTGTACCAATACCATACTTTTCTGATTATAGAAGCAGGATAATATAAAATATAGTAGACCACAAGTTTTGTGATTTTGTTAAAACTTTCTGGACAATTCTCACACTTTTGTTCTTTTCTGAAATAGCTATGCCATCTCTCTGAATATTTCAACTTGATGAACTTGTTAAGAAAACTGAAACATCTCAAAAGAATAAGCACTTGGGAAACCCAAGAGCTCTGCCTGTAAACACCAACAAAGACAGATTTTCAGTAGACATAACTACTCAGACTGAAGCTGAGAGACACCTAGTTGAGACTCCATCCTGAGTCTATTTTTAATCTAAAGGAGTTCTGGAACTAAAGCTAACTACTACATTTTGTCAAAATAAATTATCCACTGCCATGCAAATGGCCAATCTGGCAATGGAAAATAGGATAGCAAGCACATTTTTAATCAAAGGCATTATAGTGGGATGGAAAAGGATTACTGGTAAAATTGTCTTGATGAAGGCACCCAATTGACTGTTTACAAGTCCCATTATCACAATGTTTTTCAAATTTGATTGTCCATTGTAATCACCTTGGAGCTTTTTACAATCCTGATGCTCAGGTGAGAGCCCAGAATAGTTAATCATCATGGGGAGGGGAGGAGTGGAAACCAGGTATTGGAGTTTCATCCCACTCCTCAGATGATTTCACCATAGAGAAGCAGTGTTTTAGGAGGAGGGTAAGGATGGACTCTGAATGAAAATGCAGAAGAAAACAAGAAAAGAAAATCCTTAGCTGTTGCTAGGCCCCGTGCCAAGTTCTGCTTGTAAAGTTCATTTTTCTTTGGTAGACAATGGAAGGATTTAGGGTGACCTGGCTAAGGCAGGAAGAAGTGCAGGATATGTGCGGAGGGGTGGGGTGGGCTGGAGGAGTAAGGATACTAACCAAATCAAAGTCACTTCTGACATTTTTAGAAAATAAAGTCATATGAGCTGTTTATAGTCCAATCTAATTCTAGCCTCAGTGGTGGGAGGAAGGACTGGAGGAGGCCGTCAGAGTGAATATACACACTCAAAGAAGGGTGGGAAGCTTTGGTGAAATCTCCTAAGAAATATGATCACGCTCGGCCTCTGTTCCCCATTTCTGGTTAGTGCTTTCAAGTCAAGACACAACGGAGGGGTACACATGTGCAAGTGACCCAGATAGCAAAAGGAAGTGACCCTTCTTCTCAGTGTAGTCATCTTGTAAGTGGCAATGCTAAATCATTCATGACCTCATGTGCTGCTTTTGGCAAGCGGCTCCCTAATTGCTCCTGTTTTTGCATCGATTCTGTGCAGCGTGGAAAAGTCTCCAACTTGCTTGTGGATTTATTGACCACCAGGTCTCTCTTCGGCTTTCACCTTGCGGGCCTCGCCCACTGTATTTAGAGTCAGGAGCTGGGAACAGCACCTGTTTCCTCCTCGCCAAGCATGGGCTGGACATTTTGACGGCACCCCTTTCAGCCTACCCAGGTGTCTGTGTTTGTGTTTTCCAGTCCGTCATCCCTCCCCTCTCCCCTCCCCACGCATCCCTATTTCCGTGGCTGTGGGCCCCGAGGAGGAGAGAAATCCTCGTTCAGACACACCGGATCTCTGGCAAGCTATCTGTTTTGGAGAGCATCAGGCGGACCGCACCGACCCACCTGCCTCCCAAAGTTTGGGGCGTGGGGGAGTCGGGATACGTGGCGGTTGGCTATGGCTCAGCCTGGGGGTCCGGAGCCGACCCGGGAAGATGCCGCGGGGGACGGATTCACCGACGTCATCAAGAGTCGCGCTGGTAGGAGCTTGCTGTCTTGCTCTTTGGTGTGGGGGTGTCCGGAGTATCCCGCTGCTCTCCACCCAGGCTGTGTCTGGAAGTTAACACAGGGTTTCGGAAAGTTGTGGCGCTGAGCGGAGGAGCAGTAGGGGACTCTCACCGCGCCCCTGCGCGCGTGGGGGAGGGCGGGGGACCACGCAGGGCGTGTCCGGGGGCGGTAGGGGTGCTGCTCTTTGGAAAGGCAGAAAGTCAAGTTTTCCTTTTGCGTCAAGTGGGTATTGGTGAGGGATTTTTGTCTCTTGTTTTTGAAAGAAACCCACCGGATATCGGTTTTATTATAGAATGGTAACTTGTTTTGGAATTTAAATATACAGGAATAAACAGACCAACTTAAGGAAATACTGACCTGGCTTTTGATGAGGGAGGGGAGGTTTGAGGAGGGCATGCCTTGTCAGGGTGTGGCCAAGTGGAGACTTGAGAAATCGGAGAAGTTTGATCTTTCATATCTGTGCTAAGGGAAAATGTCAGAAGGGTAACAGGAAAGCTTGCGTGCTTGGAGCCTAACTGTAGGAGTTGAAAACCAATAAAGTAGCAGGGCCCTCCGTAGTGCGCTTTTCCCCTGTCCGCCCCCCCAATTCCCCCCCCCCCCATGTGTAAATTTCATTTGTAATGAATCTTCTAGTGTTTGGTAGTTTGGCCTACATATGCAAACGCTTGTAAACCAGGATAGGTCGGTAAAGCTGCAAATGGAAGCAGCTGTTAAGCTCTCCCAAAGGATGAAGTTTCAGCTGCTTAAATCTGCTGCTCTAGCCCTTGGAAATGCACCAGACTGTGGGCAGTAAAATAACAGGATCCTTCCAGATTTCTTTACATATTTTGCTGGATGCTGAAGAGGACGGAGTATAAAGTCACCGTCCAAGTGTATTTCTGAAGTGACGTTAAAGGAAATATCACAATAGCAAACAAAAATTACTAAGAAACACGGAAATTGAGTAAACTACAGACCAGCGAAGGGTTTAGAAGATTGCAGAGCAGGATTCTCTTCCCAAGTATTGCAAGTTGGTAATGACGCCTTTAAGTCAAAAAAGAATGGTGCCTCTTACATTGCCTGGGAGAAATAGTTCTTTCTGATTTTAAAACCACACTTGCGTGCCTTCTTTTCTCATCCGATTAATAATCTACAACACTTCTCAGATTTTAAAGGGAAAAATGGTAAACTTTAAGTGGAATGTCCTTAATCGTGCGACACCTAGAATAACAAAATTGGCTATAAGTAGTAGTTACCCTAAAATAGTAGTTTGAAAAAAAAATAGGTTGTGTAGTTTCATATATTGTGTTAAAGTTGCTGTGGTTTATATGTTTTATGACATAGTAACTTGTTGCTATAAGTATCTGAAATATGCAGAAGTATATTTACTAGAAAACTGAAGAATACTATTTTGGGAAAAGTATTAATTTAAGGACTAATTCTACAAAGTAACTCTATCATTGTGCTTATTTTACCCTTGTCAGTATAGGAGAGACAGAAAAAATCTACATTTTATCAAAACAAGGTTCATGTGTTTTAGAACTGGCTTGTTCAACTCCATCTCTAAAGAAAATTCAATCTACCTTTATAAAACTTTGGGTTCCATACTAGCCACTCTGGTTGAGAGTCACTTTTTAAGATGCAATGATTTATTTTATTTTTTACATTTGTGAAATTGAGCATTTATTAAATCTCTAAGAAGTCTGGGTGTAAGTTCTAGGTCCAATAGATTATATAATTTTCAAAATTGACCTTTATTTTTGTGATAGGTTTCTCCCTTTAAGGAGCTAGAAGGTTTTTATTAAATAAAATGTAAAATAAAATTGACTATATTTTAATTTCTGTACCTTTATAAAACCAAGGTCTTTTTCTTATAAGGTTTTTTGTTGTTGTTGTTTTGTTTTGTTGTTTTGACTTTTAGGTTTTGATTTTGTTTTCTTAAATCTGAGGCATAAGGGGTGGCTGCTATTAATACATGCTTTTTGTAGCCAATTGCTATGCACTGGAAAGCACAATGTGGTGGGGCAAACTGTGATGCCAAACAAAGCGAACCAAAAACCTGTTACACTGGCAACATCTCTTTCCACTCCGCCACCATCTTCTCTCATAAGTTAGTTTCTAGACATAGTTAAATGATAAGAGAAATTCTAGAGTGTGTTATTAAAATGTCTCAAAGGATATAAAAAAGTTACCACAAGATGTTTATATTTTTAGTGGCACTCTTGGAGATTGTTTCTTATACTGTAATAAGCAGAAGATTCTCTTAAAAATTGAGGACAGAAACCTGATTATAATAAACCTTTCAGGTTGGTTTTATACAGTGGTCTGCGTTCATATGATGTGAAATCACAACAGTGTCGAACTTTCGCTGTATCATTTCTTATTTTTTTCTATCTCTACTGCATATTCTTTACTTGGCAATAGAGACAATACTTTGATGTGATTATGCTTTACATACATGACCTCAGTAATCATAACATGAGTATACACCTGAAGGGACTTATATCTGACCCTTAATCATGAAAACAATTGTTACAAAATAAGTTACACAAACCAGAGCTTTCACTCTTTCAGATCATTTTCAGATATATATTTTTAAAGATTTTATTTATTCACTTGACAGGCAGAGATCACAAGTAGGCAGAGAGACATGCAGAGAGAGAGGAAGGGAAGCAGTCTCCCTGGTGAGCAGAGAGCCCGATGCGGGGCTCGATCCCAGGACCCTGAGACCATGACCCGAGCTGAAGGCAGAGGCTTAACACACTGAGCCACCCAGGTGCCCCCATTTTCAGATCTCTTAAAGGTAAAATCTCAGCATTGAAATTGTTTCAATACAGTATGTTTACAACTGTCTACTGTTAGGATACCACAAATAGGGGCACTTGATCTCCTATTGGTTGGGTATACCTTCCTGTAGTTTGAAATAGCTCAATGTAACATAAACAGCCCCATGTTGTTAATCTTTTTAAACCAGATGTAAATTTAACTAGGTTTGATTTCTTTCCTGACTTTTTTTGTGGTTTATATTCATTTGGTATCTCCTGGCATCTTTAGATGTTTTACTGGAATCTAATAATACATAAATAATTGAGTAAAGTGTACTTACGGATTTCGGTCATGAAAGATTTTTTAACCTCTTGAATGCTGAAGTACAGGTATTTTCTTCAGAAGTAAATTAGTTAAGCAGTTTGTGCTTGCTTTTGTGTTTTTTTTTTTTTTTTAACAGTTTTTGCTTTTTAAAAAAAGGTATTAAAAAAAGTATTCTTGTTCTGATCTTGGAGGGTACTACAAGATTGTTCTAGTGACCAAATTTGCTTTGATAGATTCCATATTTCATTCCAAATTCCAGTTATGGAAGAATGTTCTATCAGAGCTTTCATATATTTGGTTTTGCCTATCTCCAGTGGTTATAAGGAGACTATTGTACAGAATAATACATTAAATTTGGGCTAAACAACTATTTTAAAATGCACTTATTTCTTTAGTATTTTAACTATCCTTATTAAAAACAAGAATACAGTATAATTGAACGTATGTTTTCAGTTTGAGTTAATGCTCTTAAATTATGCTCTTACATTGTTAGGCTGTAAACAATTAGGTATTCTCAGGATAAACCAAGAATCAAATCAGACCAAGTTATTGGGGATTTTACAAGGGAAAACTAAGAATCAGAAGACCTTTTGAATAACCGTTTTTCAGAACTACCAGTTTCAACTGGAAGTATTTTTTTGTTAGGCCATTTAATAAGTAAGAAATCACTGTGGTAATGAAGCCTGTGCTTTTTCATCTCAGGAAAATTATATGCTTATATCATCCTAAATGACTAAGGTAATTCACGAAATATGTTTGTACAAAACCTGCTGTGGTGCTTAAACAACAACAACAACAACAACAAACCTCTAAAACTGGAGTGTTAAGATTTTGCTTTGCTTTACAAGAATGTACAAGGATTCTTCTCCAGGGAGACCTTGCTAAGGAAATAGTAGGGAGTACTTTCCATAGATAACAGCTACTAAAATATGTTGTACTAAATTGTAAGTTGTATTCTGTTTTAGGTAATTGGGTATGACAGCCTCCCTTTTGCAAAAATAGACCCAAGGACTAGGAAAGAAGAGAAACTTTGATTCTTCTTCTGGATTACAGATAGAGCCATGGAAATTGTGTGGAAGTTAGAACATGTTTTCATGCAAGTTACTGAACATTATACCAGTGTTTTCAAATCTGTTGCATTTTCTCGATGTGGTAGTGAATTAGATTCTGTGCCAAGGAGGAAAATTAGAAATTTTCATATTGAATTAATGAGTGCGTTTGGCTTGAGACTGAGGACAACTTCGAAGTTTCTCCTTTAAGTTTTGCATAAAGTTGATAGCCGCTCCCACTGTAATAAATTTAGCCAATTTATCTTGACGTTCAGTGATTCCGAGCTCCACCTTTGTCTTTGTCAAAAGTCTGTTCTCGATTATAATTAAATTAAAAGTAACATTAATGAATTCTAATAATTTTGTGAAAATGTAGTTAAAAGGGAAATGTCCAGTGATGTACTAGGGCTAGTTTGCCCTGGTTCTGGACTCAGTTGTGTGAATCTCCTCTGATCTCCAAGTTCAGTGACATGTTGGTCTCTTAAAATTACCCTAGTGGGATTATTTATGCCACAGAAATGAGCAAATGCTACTATTCAGGGATTTCTTTTTCTTTTTAGAGAGCTAACTTTTAATTATTTACCAGTATAACACTGGAAATATTAATGAGAAGATAAATAACTTGAAAAAATCCATTATGTTGAGGCTGTGTATCTTTTAGATATGCATTACCATGAAGGTAGCCTCATAACCAGCCATTACTATATTGTATATAGCAAGATACCTGGTGGTTGGTTGCTTCTGGTTTTGGTTTGGCAGCTCCATGATACTGGAGCTGGTGTCTCTGTGATGGCCTTGGCATTTTCTTTCTGATTACTATCTGACAGCTATTGTTCAGGCACCACTTGAGGCCAGAAGAAAAAAAAAGAACTACCAGCAGGATCTCTTCCAGACTCCCTCCAACACATAGCTTCTTAGATCTCATGGCAAATACTGTGTTATAAGACCATGCTTAGGTACAATTCATGCTATGATGGTGAATATTTGGCTTGTAGAGCATCTACTGAATTTTGGTAAGGGAAGGGAAGTGATGTTAGCATATTCAGTTAGACGAATTGGTTTACTTTGTTTACTTATGAACAGTTGGGACTTTTGTCATTGTAACACAGAAAGTGATATTTAAACCCTCAGGTCTCCTTTTCATACTATCATAAATTTAAGTTAGGCATGTGTCATGAGCTCTCACTTCTCATTGCCTTAAACCAGGTGAAGCCCATCATATTCTGTGGACTTAAAGATTTAATAGCTGTGACTCTGTCCCTAGTTTGGGGACATTAAGTCATTCTTTCAATTTTGTTCTCAACTGAAACCTGACCTGTCTTATCCCATGAAACTGACATGCTATTTTGAGAATGGGCTTAATTTTACTGACGAACTGCAGGCATGCCCAAAGACAAGCACAGTATGTACATGGCAATGATATTGGGCTATATTTTAATCCATAAAAGCTGATTGGAATGACCACTTGAGAACACCTTCAGGACCTCTGTTCTGTCATTATAGTAACTAAAAACTGGTTCACTTTGGAAGGATTTTTCTCTGTAAAATATCCCCATTTGCCCTGTCCCTTCTGCACACTACCCTGTTACAACTGCCCCTTCTAGTAACATCATTTGAAGTTCCAAGGATGAGTTATCAGTTCTGAATTTGTATTATTTAGGGTGGGAGAGTTCTATTATCACCAATCTTGAGGAGTTATCTTGTCAGACCATCACAGAAATGAGTAGAAAATTGAAAAAAAAAAAAACCCATTATTGTGGCTTGAACATATTTCAAACAGGATAATTCTATGTAAATGTATTTAATTAAAAAAAAAAGTTCTTACTCAAAGCAAATAGTAACAAGGATTAAATCTATAGTATGAGTTTGGTAAAGATTAAAGGAGAACTGAATTTCAAGGATGAAAAAGACAGGTAATAGTGTGATCTGGTGAAAAAGGTCACTGGATAACTATGGTTACACATTCTTCTAAGGTAGAGAATATTTGTCAGGCTTTTCAGAAAACCTAAGTGGTAATTATCATTTGTGCATGAAGAAATTTGGAGGCAGAAGTAACTATGAAGCTCCTAGCTATAATTTTCTATACTGAACTGTGTAACTACCTAGATTTTTTTTTTTTTTAATGAACGTCTGGACCATTTCTACAGAGCCTCAGATAGATTTTTGTTTGGGTTGTATGGATCTGGGTACTGAGTCTCTACCAGGAATTCTACTGAGAATTCCTGTTTTGAGAAATTCTGAAAAGCTCTGGCTTGTATTTCCTCTTCCTTTTTTCTTCTTTTTTCTCATTTAATGGTGCAAAACATAAGTGCTGATTTGACATGTATTCACAGAAAAATTTTTCTCACGTTTACATCCCAATGGATACATGAATTCAAAGGAACTGGTATAATCACTATGTAGAGCCTACTGTATTAGTGTTAGAATATTCTAATCCATTTGTTTTATACTCTAAAACACCTCTATTATGTTGTTTGATGAGGTAGATTGACAAGAAGACAATCAGGTATATCATGTGATGACTCCTGAACATAGTAACTTTGACGGTGCTGCAGGGTGGTTTAGAAGCCTGGCTAGAGTGAGGAGTTTTGAGAAGGGATGCAACAGTACACATGTGGCACTATCTTGCTGGTCCAGGCTCCTATGCTTTTTGTTTTTCAACTTGGCTTTTGGTTTTTGATCATCACAAGAACCTTGCTAGGCTGTGCGATCCTTGAAGATTTCTTTTTTTCCCATGATTGTATGTGTAAGGTCATTGGCAGTTCTCGATGATTTATGCCTACAAAGGTTGTCTGTACCCATCTAGGCACTCTGAAAATATCACCCAATATTGATTAAATCTACTGTGTAAGCCTTCAAAATAAAACTCTCCATTATTTCCCCAGGAAAAATGGATTTATTCAGCAATAACAGATTTTGTAATTCGGGACATGCATACTAAGGTACAGCCATAGGCAAGTCCAGCAGACAAAAGAGAGGAATGTTATTTTATGGAGGAGGAAGTTGGGGTTGTTTGGAACAGAAGTTGAGTTGTTGAAAGGTAGCTGGTATCTTGTGGGAGATAGAATGTACATTTTTTTCCCTGTTGGGGTCTCTAATTGATGATTTTTCCTTATGAGGCTTCTTCTGTTGGGGTCTGTAAGTAATTGATAATTTTTCCTATAATTCATCTTGATCATTAAAGTTCCCCCTTCTAGTCTTGGGCTCTACTTTAGTGATGTTTCTCTTTATTTTCACAATTGTGATAAAAATAAGTGCTAAGATGACTCATGAGTTAGAAGAGTAGAGAATAACTTGTGAATTATGAGTTGATACCTGAATTTATAAGACTGCTGATAGCCTGAATAGTCACTCATACCTAAATGTGAAATAATTTACTTCATTTGTTTTCTTTCTAACATTGACCTTTCAGTGCCCAAACTGAGGTCTAGGGCAGGAACAGATAGAAGTGTTCTTAGACACAGAGGTGACAAACTGGAGAGTAACAGGGAAAATTAAGCCCAAGGGTGTGATTTGTTTGAGGTGTGGTGTCAAAAAAGGAGAGGAGATTCCCTAGAACATGGACTTCTAATTATTATTATTATTATTATTTTAATTTTTTATTTTTTTATAAACATATAATGTATTTTTAGCCCCAGGGGTACAGGTCTGTGAATCGCCAGGTTTACACACTTCACAGCACTCACCATAGCACATACCCTCCCCAGTGTCCATAACCCCACCTCCCTCTCCTGACCCCGCTCCCCCCAGCAACCCTCAGTTTGTTTTGTGAGATTAAGAATCTCTTATGGTTTGTCTCCCTCCCAATCCTATCTTGTTTCATTTATTCTTTCCTACCCCCAAACCCCCCACATTGCTTGCCATTTGCGATGACATGGATGGACTTCTAATTCTTGAGAGCCTTGATACCCTCTGTAATACTAGAGTGATATATAACACTACTTACTGTTTCCTAAATCCTATTTCTTTTTGAACTCATAAGACATTTTTGTTTGTTTCACCAGTTGCAGAGCTTCGAAGCAGAATATACATACTCTCCCTTATTATTATTATTATTATTATTATTTTTAAGAACTTAATTTTTTTTTAAAGATTTTATTTCTTTATTTGACAGAGATCACAAGTAGGCAGAGAGGCAGGCAGAGAGAGAGGGAAAAGCAGACTTCCCCCTGAGCAGAAAGCGCAATGTGGGGCTCGATCCCATGACCCTTAAACCATGACCTGAGCCGAAGGCAGAAGCTTAACCCACTGAGTCACCCAGGCGCCCCTCTACCTTATTATTATGATGTGGGAAAGTTTGAGGAGAGAAAGAAGCTCTGTGGTAAACAAGACTGACAAAATTTAACATTCTGATCTATATAGGTAGTTTTAATGCAATCAAAGAAAAATTGACTTGACTTTTTGCATTGGTGTTGGGACTACACCAAAAAGAGAGAGGAGTAGCTAGTTCACCTATTTATTCTATTTCCTTCCTCTTTTAACCTTCTCCTTTCTTCCTTAAACCTCATTGTCACTCATCTCAGAAATAAAAGTAGTGTTCTGAATTATATAGTACAATTAAATTATGGTATGAATGGACTCCTTTGGAATGCCTTCATTCCTTTGCCACAATTTGTAGCATTAGGCCTATGGGGAAGTATGTTCCAAGTTTCATTATGCCAACTTTCAATTCAATTTTCAGATAAATCTTGTATAAATTTTGGACTGCTTTCACTTTGTTTTACAACATGTATGTTTAACATTTTTGGCTTGTTTAAAATTAGGTTTGTAAGATGATGCAGGATGATCTACTATGGCTATTACAAATATTCTATGAATATCCTGAGACAGCAGTCCGAGTTCTCAACTACAGTGTTTCTCAAACTTAAGTGTTCATCAGAATTCTCTGGAGGGCTTAAAACAGAGATCAATGTGCATCACTTTCATTTTCTGATTGAGTAGTTGTAGAGTGAATTGTGAGAAGTGACATTCTCACAACTTCCCAAGTGCTCCTGATCCTGCTGTTCTAAGGACCACAGTAGGAGAAACGCTGCTCTATTACAAAGGTTGCGAAGAAATTGGTGAGCAATCACTGGTTGGTTAAAAGCACGAATGAGTGAGAAGTTCTTTGTTCTAAGAAACAAAGAACGATACAGGACTGTTCAGAGCTATTAGAGATGGAGTTGCCCTTACTGTATGCATCCCTTTGACATGCAGATGAGTGGTTCTTTAAACCTATACATTTAACACCTATCTGAAACTGAAAGAAGAGGGCCAAGGCAGTTGAAATGACTGAAGACTTCTATAGACAAGAATATTTAACTGCAGCTTGGTCATAAATTCTGTGTATCCTTTGTATGTCTTCTCTTTTTAAATTATTGTTTAAATCCAATACAACGAATGTTATGTCTATATATGTGTGTATTTGATGTCACGGATGAACAGGTTATATTACAGATACTAAGTTCTTGGTTAAGCTATCTGCCTAAACTACACAACATGTTTTCCTTTGATGTTCTGCTTTGTTAGGACTGTAGCAGAGCTTCCCTCTGCCCCCAAACCCCTCAAGCACACACTCCATCACTAAAGGTAGATAACTATAGAATGTATATTTAACAAATTATAAATTCTTGAAAAGAAAGATCACCAGCCAGAATTATTCTAACGAATATTTTGCTGTCTACAACATTATGCTAATTTTTTTCTTCATTAAATTGTCTTCTATTGAATTTGAATAGTTTGTAAGCTTGTACTTCTTGGAACATATATCCTGTGTACTTTTAATACACTTTGATCAAATAAGTTTGGGGCACACGGGTTAAAGAAAAGTTAACAAATTTCTTAATTCATTTAGGAGAAAGGCTTAATAAGTACATAATAGAAAATTCAAGAGAAGACTGAAGTTTTTCAAACTTGTGTTATCATGGAGTTTTTTTGAGAATTTTTTCTTTTTGTGGATTATTGTTTCATGTAGCTTTATCTGGGAATTAGAAAGTAGAAATTCTAAGTGTGTATGAATGAAAACATATCAACCCAGGGATCAACTGGTTTATTCCAGGTGACTTGTCTATCTGTTTTGAAACACCCTTGCCTTCTACACTACTTGATGTTTTCTCTAGAAGGTGTAAAGTCTTAGTCCCTGATGATAATCATCCTGGTTATAAGAGGGTCATCCTGATTTAAAAAAAAAAATAGTATATAGGGGCACCTAGGTGGCTCAGAGGATTAAGCCTCTGTCTTTGGCTCAAGTCATGATCTTAGGGTCCTGGGATTGAGCCCCACATTGGGCTCTCTGTTTGACGGAGAGCCTGCTTCTCCCTCTCTCTCTGCCTGCAGCTCTGCCTGCTTGTGATCTCTGTCTTTCTGTGAAATAAATAAATAAAATCTTTTTAAAAAATATCATATAGTTTCTGTAATGATTTGAGAAAAATGTTCTAAAAATAATTGACAGAATATAACCCAAATAAAAACTCACCTAAGTAACCTTCATCTAAACTGTTACATTGAAATGTGTCCATTTATATTTTTTACACATATATATATGAACACATATGTGTGTAAATGCAAGGTATAATACTATATATGTGTATTCTATATCACCAGGATAAAAGTGTTTATATTTATGATATGTGATATATAAGTAAGTTTGGTAAAACGTGTGAGTATAAACCTAACAAGCATACTATTGTATAATCATATTATCCATCAGTGTGATAAAAACATATCACCCACCATTATATTTTCTTTGATAATACCTGTTTCAATAAAATGTAGGTGGCATATTAGAGTCACCAAGGTGGGATCCAGAAAGGGGTACCCATTCCCCCAGAGTCTTTGAAACTATTATGCACTATACTGTGGGCAGAGTTGGAGGTGAGATCTCACATTTACTCATGAAAAGATTTTTTTTTTTCATAAAATGTGTCTCATAAATGTGTTTTCTACCCTGGCTTGGTTATGTAATTATGCAAATCATTTAAATCTTGTTAAAAGTTTGTTGCTGTTTCTAAAGGACAGACAGGGAATGGATTGATTCCTGGCCAGTCAGATATACATATAGAAGGAAATATTTAAATAGATCTAGAAGACTGTGCAGAATGAAACTTCATTGGATAAGAAGAAGGAATATGGACCATCCTGGGAATGTGGCCTCAGAAAGACAGGGGAATCCAAAGAGACTTAGCAGGCCAGAAAGAACTGGCATGATATATTCAGAGCACTAAATGAGAAAAATATCCAGCCAAGAATACTATATCCGACTAGGCTATCATTGAAAATAGAAGGAAAGATAAAAAGCTTCCAGGACAAACAAAAACTAAAAGAATTTTGAAACACCAAACCAGCCCTACAGGAAACATTGAAAGGGATCATATAAGCAAAGAGAAAGCCTGAAAGTAGTAGATCATAAAGGAACAGAGACAATATACAGTAACAGTCATCTTATAGGCAATCCACTGACACTAAATTCACATCTTTAAACAGTTACCCTGAAAGTAAATGGGCTAAATGCCCCAATCAAAAGACACAAGGTATCAGAATGGATGAAACAAACAAACAAACAAACAAACAAAAACCCCTATCAATATGCTGCCTACAAGAAATTAATTTTAGACCCAAAGACATGTCCAGATTAAAGGGAGGAGGTGGAAAATAATTTACAATGCTAATAGACATCAAAAGAAAGCTGGGATGGCAATCCTTATATCAGATAAATTAGATATTAAACCAAAGACTATAATAAGAGATGAGGAAGGACACTTACAGAGTCTGTCCAACAAGAAGATCTAACAATTTTAAATATCTATGCCCTTCACATGGGAGCAGCCAACTATATAAACCAATTAACAAAATCAAAGAAACACATTGACAATAATACAATAATAGTTGGGGACAATAACATCCCTGTCACTGAAATGGACAGATCATCTAAGCAAAAGATCAACAAGGAAGTAAAGGCTTTATATGACACACTGGACCAGATGGACATCACAGATATATTCAGAACATTCCATCCCAAAGCAGCAGAACACACGTTCTTCTCTAGTGCACATGGAATATTCTCCAGGATAGATCACACCTGGGTCACAAATCAGGTCCAACCAGTACCAAAAGATTGGGATCATTCCCTGCAAATTGTCAGACCACAATGCTCTGATGATAGAACTCGATCACAAAAGGAAAGTTGGAAAGAACTCAAATATATGGAGGCTAAAGAACATCCTACTAAAGAATGAATGGTTCAACCAGGAAATTAAAGAAGAACTGAAAAAATTCATGGAAACAAATGAAAATGAAAACACAACTATTCAAAATTTGTGACACAGCAAAGGTAGTCCTGAGAGGAAAGTATATAGCAATACAAGCACTTCTCAAGAAACAAGAAAGGTCTCAAGTACACAACCTAACCCTACACCTAAAGGATCTGGATAAAGAATAGTAAAGAAAGCCTAAACCAAGAAGGAGAAGATAAATAATAAAAAATCAGAGCAGAAATCAATGAAATAGAAACCAAAAGAACAGTAGAACAAATCAATGAAACTAGGATCTGGTTCTTTGAAAGAATTAATAAGATTAATAAACCCCAGGTGAGACTTACCAAAAAGGAAAGAGAAATGATCCAAATTAATAAAGTCATGAATGAAAGAGGAGAGAAACAACCAACACCAACGAACTACAGTCAATTATGAGAACATATTATGAGCAGCTATACGCCAGCAAATTGGACAATCTGGAAGAAATGGATGCATTTCTAGAGACATAAAAACTACCAAAACTGAACCAGGAAGAAGTAGAAAACCTGAACAGACCCATAACCAGTAAGGAGATAGAAGTAGTCATCAAAAATCTTCCAACAAACAAGAGCCCAGGGCCAGATGGCTTCCCAGAGGAATTCTACCAAACATTTAAAGAATTAAAACCTATTTTCCTATAACTGTTCCAAAACATAGAAATGGAAGGAAAACTTCCAAACTCATTTTATGAGGCCAGCATTACCTTGATCCCCAAACCAGAGAAAGACCCCACCAAAAAGGAGAATTACAGACCAATATCCTTGATGAACATGGGTGCAAAAACTCTCACCAAAATACTAGCCAATAGGATCCAACAGTACACTAAAAGGATTATTCACCATGACCAAGTGGGATTTATTCCTGGGCTCCAAGGATGGTTCAACATCTGCAAATCAATCAACATGATAGAGTACATTAATAAAAGAAAGAACAAGAACCATATGATACTCTTAATAGATGCTGAAAAAGCATTTGACAAAGTACAGCATCCTTTTTTTTAAAGATTTTTATTTATTTATTTTATAGAGAGAGTTCACAAGTAGGCAGAGAGGTAGGCAGAGAGAGAAGGGGTGAAGCAGACTCCCCGCTGAGGAAAAAGCCCGATGTGGGGCTCGATCCCAGGACCCTGAGATCATGACCCGAGCCGAAGGCAGAGGCCCAACCCACTGAGCCACCCAGGTGCCCCCAGCATCCTTTTCTTGATCAAAACTCTTAAAAGTGTTGGAATAGAGGGTCATACCTCATTATGATCAAAGCCCTCTATGAAAAACCCACAGTGACTATCATTCTCAATGGGGAAAATCTGAGAGCTTTTCTCCTAAGGTCAGGAACATGACAGAGCTGTCCACTATCACCATAGCTATTCAACATAATACTAGAAGTCCTAGCCTCAGCAATCAGACAAGAAGAAGAAATAAAGGACATCCTAATCAGCAAAGAAGAAGTCAAACTCTCACTTTTTGCAGATGATATGATAATTTATGTGAAAAACCCAGAGACTCCACTCCAAACTGCTGGAACTCATACAGGTATTCAGTAAAGTGTCCGGATATGAAATCAATGCACAGAAATCACTTGCATTTCTATACACCAACAACAAGACAAAGAGAAATTAAGGAGTTGATCCCATTTACAATTGCATCTAAAACCATAAGATACATAGGAATAAACCTAACCAAAGAGGCAAAGGATTCTGTACTCATAAAACTATAAAGTACTCATGAAAGAGATTCAGGAAGACACAAAGAAATGGAAAAATGTTCCATGCTCGTGGATTGGAAGAACAAATATTGTGAAAATGTCTATGCTACCTAAAGCAATCTACATGTTTAATGCAATTCCTATCAAAATACCATAAGTCTTTTTCAAAGAAATGGAACAAAATTTATATGGAACCAGAAAGGACCTTGAATAGCCAGAGGAATGTTGAAAAAGGAAGCCAAAGTTGGGTGCATCACAATTCCAGACTTCAAGCTTCAAAGCTGTTAACAACAAGACAGTATGGTACTGGCACAAAAACAGACACATAGGTCAATGGAACAGAAGAGAGAGCCCAGAACTGGACCCTCAACTCTATGATCAACTAATCTTTGACAAAGCAGGAAAGAATGTCCAATGGAAAGACGTCAGTCTCTTCAACAAATGGTGTTGGGAAAATTGGACAGCCACATGCAGACAGATGAAATTGGACCATTTCCTTACACCACACACGAAAATAGACTCCAAGTGGATGAAAGACCTCAATGTGAGACAGGAATCCATCCAAATCCTTGAGGAGAACACAGGCAGCAACCTCTTCGACCTCTGTGAAGCAACTTCTTCCTAGAAACATCACCCAAGGCAAGGGAAGCAAGGGCAAAAAGAACTATTGGGACTTCATCAGGATAAAAAAGCTTTTGCCCAACAATGGAAATAGTCAACAAAACCAACAGACAACTGATAGAATGGGAGAAAATATTTGCAAATGATATATCAGATAAAGGGCTAGTATCCAAAATCTGTAAAGAGCTTATCAAACTCAACACCCAAAGAACAAATAGTCCAATCAAGAAATAGGCAGAGGATATGAACAGATATTTCTGCAAAGAAGACATCCAGATGGCCAACAGACATGTGAAAAAGTGCTCCATATCACTCAGCATCAGGGAAATACAAATCAAAATCACAATGAGTTACCACTTCACACCAGTCAGAATGGATAAAATGAACAAGTCAGGAAATGAGAGATGTTGGTGAGGATGTGGAAAAAGGGGAACATTCCTATACTGTTGGTGGGAATGCAAGCTGGTGCAGCCACTCTGGAAAACATAATGAAGATTCCTCAGAAAGTTGAAAATAGAGCTACCCTACACAGTAGTGTGATTGGGTATTTATCCTAAAGATACCCTAAAGATTACCAGAACTACATTTGTGATCTGAAGGGGCATGTGCACTTGAATGTTTATAGCAACAATGTCCATAATAGTCAAATTATGGAAAGAACCTAGATGTCCATCAACAGAGGAATGGATAAAGAAGTGATACGCGCGCACACACACACACACACACACACACACGATGGAATACTATGCAGCCATCAGAAGAAATGTAATCTTGCCAGTTGAAATAGTGTGGATGGAACTAGAGGGTATTATGCTGAGTGAAATAAGTCAATTGGAGAAAGACAATTATCTTATGATCTCCCTGATACGAGGAGTTTGAGAGGCAAAGTAGGGGGGTTGGGTGGTAGGGAAGGAAAAAAAAAAAAAAAAAGAACCAAGATGGAATTTGGAGGGAGACCAGCCATGAGTCTCTTAATCTCACAAAACAAACTGAATTGCCCGGGGGATTGGGGAATGGAGAGGGTGATTGTGTTATGGACATTGGGAAGGGTATGTGCTATGGTGAGTGTTGTGAAATGGGTAAGCCTGACGATTCACAGACCTGTACCCCTAGGGCAAATTACACATTATATGTTAATGAAATGATTTAAAAAATAAACATTTTTTTCTTAGCTGATGGGTATAAAGGACCACCTTGTTAATTTTATTTGCATGGTCCTAATAAAGAGATTGAGTACCCCCCCCCCCCCAAAAAAAAGGAAAAGAAAAAATAAAGACTGGGGAAAAAGTGAATGCTGCTCTATGTGAAACAAGGGTATTGAACTGGAATAAGTACTGAGGATGTAGATGCAGTAGTATGTGAGTAGTATGTGAGGTGAACTGAGAGAACTCAGTACGGAAATGGCACTATAGTGTTGTTTAAGTGATTAGAACTGGATGGCATTTTGATCATTCCATACATTTTTTTAAAGATTTTATTTATTTGTCAGAGCACAGCAGGGGGAACAGCAGGCAGAGGAAGAGGGAGAAGCAGACTCCCTGAGCAGGGAGCTCCATGCAAAGCTCAATCCAAGGACTCTGGGACCACAACCCAAAAGCAGATGCCCCCAAACCAAGGCACCAGGTGACCCCATTCCATACATTTTAATAAGAAAGCAATATGAATTTGAGAATTGACCTGTAAAAGTAAAAATAAAACAAAGTCCATAGCTTTAATACATACCTTGCTCCTGATAATATAATTATATTAAATCTATTCTCTTGTCTATGTATTATGAATGAGAGATTTATTTTAAAGTTAAGAAGCAGGCTTCACAGTGTTTGTCATGGCCTAAGTCATATATAATGTAAAATACATTATTAGTTAGCCTATATTAATCACCATAAAATCTCTAAATGCATGTTCTCATTTATGCATGGCAAATTAAATTATATAACTAACTATAGGTTTGGGAATAGCCTGGTTTTGAATCGCAAGTGGAACTCTCTTATGAAGAACATTTCCAAAATGAACCCCATGAAAAAATATATTATTAATTATAGCTAGTCAAATGTGAGAAGTTTTTTTTCATAGAAATATGTATTTTCGCATAGTATTCCATTGTGTGTGTGTATATATATATATATGTGCCACATCTTCTATTTTTATTTTAAGATTTTATTTTATTAGGAGAGAGAGAGCACCAGCAGGGGGAGCAGCAGAGGGAGGAAAAGCAGGCTCCCCACAGATCAGGAAGCCTGAAGCGGAACTTGATCCCAGGGCTCCAGGATCATGACCTGAGCTGAAGGCATATGCTTAACTGACTGAGCCACCCAGAGGCCCCAAAATACATGTTTGGTGAGAGAGTAGCTGTTCTCTAACACTTTAAGTCAGTTACAGTTTGGTTCAGATTAATGGTCATATTACAGATGCTTTAAAGATTTGGATTAAAATTCTAGTTATAAAACAATTTATTCACTGAATCAAAAGAGAGCCAATTTAAAAATAATGGTCATTTGAACATATAAAGTTAAAAAGTAATTAAAAATCTATATCTTGTACAGATGTAGTGAAAAGAAGGGCCATCTGTACCCCAATGTTTATAGCAGCAATGGCCATGGTCACCAGACTATGGAAAGATGCCCTTCAGCGGACGAATGGATAAGGAAGATGTGGTCCATATACACTATGGAGTATTATGCCTCCATCAGAAAGGATGAATTCCCAACTTTTGTAACAACACGGATGGGACTGGAAGAGATTATGCTGAGTGAAATAAGTCAAGCAGAGAGAGTCAATTATCATATGGTTTCACTTACTTGTGGAGCATAACAAATAACATGGAGGACATAGGGAGATGGAGAGGAGAAGGGAGTTGAGGTAAACTGGAAGGGGAGGTGAACCATGAGAGACTATGGACTCTGAAAAACAACCTGAGGGTCTTGAAGGGGCAGGGGGTGGGAGGTTGGGGGAACCAGGTGATGGGTATAAGGGAGGGCACATATTGCATGGAGCACTGGGTGTGGTGCAAAAACAATGAATACTGTTACGCTGAAAAGAAATTAAAAAAAAACTATATCTTGGATGTACATTAATCTGTATCTTGGATGTAGATACAGAGATAAGGCAGGGTTTATTAAGTACATAGAATAAGCCATGCTTTTATTGTGTGTTTTCTTCCCATTTCTAAGGACCAGAACTTAAATATAACTGCTATTTGGTAGTAGTACTTATTTTCTTCAGGAAAAAATAAATCAGTATTTCTAATTCACTCTCTTGCCATTTCCTTAATTATTCATTCCTTCTAATATTAGACAATAGTTACATTAAAACCAATGAAGAAATTGCTTTCAAGATGTCTACCGAGTTTTCTGAGAACTGGAACAGAACTCTCATTTTTAATTAAACCAGATTAGTCTGTGAAAATCATAAGTACTGATAGCTATAATTTTACCAGTATTCATGGAATACATAACAAAATAAATACATAATATTAGTCCTTTGAAATACTCCCTTAAATGACATTGCTATCAATTCAGTGAATGTTTATTCTTGGCAATTAACTGCAATAGTAGATTTTTTTTTTTCTTTTAGCAGGGCAATGTGTTTTTTATAGATGAATAAAGATGCTCATCTGTTTTGTTTTCACTTAGGTCTGGAAGGTGATCAGTAAGTTGTAGGCTTACTTAAATAACCTGCTCATACTATTACATGCTTATATCAATCATATGGTGAGACTTGATTTGCTGAATAGGCTGATTAAACCCCAGTGATATCAATTAACTAGGGAATTTTGAACTTTCCCTTCTTGTCCCCACCAACTCCCCACAAAGAAATGCTGCTTCCTATAGATCCCTTAAATAAACAAACAAAAACAAAGTGATAAAATAAAAAATAAACAAAACAAAACCAAAAATAACCTATTGTATCTTATTAGTTCTGAAATGTTACTTCCATATTCCTGCTTTTCCATAGTTTACCCTATCTTACTTCTTTCACATACTTTTTACTCTTTTAAACCTACTCTAAAATACTAGTGGAGTTTTTTTTTAATTTCTTGGTGGAATTTAATTTGAGTTTAGAGGTCATGTATAGAGGAACAGAATGGCATGGCATTAAAGCCAAAATAATACTGAGGTTTCATTACATACTGCTTTATAACCTCAATAAATAGGGCACCTACTGAGCATTCATAGTATGCCTCTTTGCAAATGGAGACAAGCATTCCCAAGGTGATGCATTAGCAATTCCAAACTAGGAATCAGGAAATCTGGCAGATCTGTGTTCTGATTTAGTTCTACTGTTGAAATAACTGATTTTTAGCTAATATCAGAACCATGCAATTCTCATCTCTAAATGAGTTTATGGTATGCCTAAAAATGAAAAAAAATCTTGGGAGCCTGGATGTGATAGGTGTGGGCAAAGGAAATGGGAAATATATATGTTGCACCTATTACATTTTTAGGTTTTCATTTTGAGGGAAGAAATGCTAACTACGAAGGGATTCAGGAAATACCATCTATTTTGTGCAAAACAAACTCCATGTGGCAGATGCTGTGGTGTTTTGTCGGGATCTCCATTTTCTAGAAGGATGTTTTACCCAAACTGAGTAACTGCTGTTGGTAGACAGCCCTCAGCTGTCCGCTCCATTCAGGGACTGCCTCAGTTCCAGAGAAGTACCTCGGGTCCTGCTACTCTCCAGGGTTGACCTCTTTCAGAGACTGATCTGTGAGGGCATAAAGTGTTTTTGTCTCAGACGTATTTGAGAAGAGTCTGTAAAGTGATTCTAGCTACAGGGTGTTCTGTAGGGTTGGCAGAAGCTGCCCTTGGGCTCATAGTATAGAGAGTTTTTCTCTGTGCGCTCCTGCTTCTTCCCTCTTCTCTGTGTAGGTGTGGAGCCCAAGTGCCCTCCTGAGTACACAACCTAAACTGCTTCTCACAGTTGGATTCCTGGTGACCCCATCTCCAATAATAAAAATAGATAACTTAATCAGCTTTCTATTCCAAAATTGATTAACTTTAGGTCTGAGACAAAAACTAGTAAGTAAACTTCACTGAAAAGTTGAATCCTTTTGTTTTTGTTTTTGTTTTTATTTATTACTCCTTTTTTTTAAATTTATTTTTTTTTATTTTCAGCATAACAGTATTCATTATTTTTTCACCACACCCAGTGCTCCATGCAATCCGTGCCCTCTATAATACCCACCGAATAGTACCGCAACCTCCCACCCACCCGCCAATTCAAACCCCTCAGATTGTTTTTTAGAGTCCATAGTCTCTCATGGTTCACCTCCCCTTCCAATTTCCCCCAACTACCTCCTCCTCTCTAGCTCCCCATGTCCTCCATGCTTTGTTTTGTACCAGACAGGTCCATTGTATGCTTTGCCCTCAGACACATCATTATTAAGACACAGATGAAATGATAAAATGGGATGGTGTGATCTTATAATGTACATGGTTATTACCAGTTACATTTCCTCATTGACCCAGGATTGACCCTTGCCTACTAAAAGAACTTTTTTTTACAGAACATTTCTTAGACTGAGAGGTTTTTGTCAAGAGACACTGTATATAGAACACACATCACTCTGTATAGGGACTTATTAACTTCGTCCCTTTCAGTTCTTTCCCATCCTATCTCTCAAAGCATTCATTTTTTTCATTATGCACCACTATCTTTAAAATTTTTTAAGTAGTTGAAGATCTGCATTTTAATTATGTATAATCTACTTTTAAAGTCAGTTGAAAAATTTTCTAGGAGGAAACATCTGTAATATCCAAAGGTGTCTGGCCTAGGGAAGAAAGAGTGGGAGTGCACATCTGTATTATTGCCATCATCAAAAAATGAAGTCCTATTGAAAACATGTTCATAATGTGCTCTATGCTCTAGGAAGCAAAAGATTATATCCTGGAAAACTACTAGCATTTCTTATAGGCAATAAAAGTTTCATGACAGCCCAGACCTGAGATATTAAGCATATGCTCAGACATCTTAAAAATGTTATTACTGATTAATCTATAGTTATAAATAACTTTCATTGGCCCTCCTTGCCTAAATAAATATGGTAATTTACGGTTTGTGTTATTTCATACAAATATGACCCTCTGCCTTTTGTCTAAAAGTAAAGTTATTCTTCTGTGTCATATAATTTTACAATAATGAATATTAAAATGATAGGATGAAGAAAGTGTCCAGAAGTAGAAATATCACTGAAAAACAAAAAAGGTCCCCATCTTTAAAGGTCAATCCTAATTGCTAAATATTATATGACATAAAGTTAACATATTTCTTAAATCCTATTAAGCAAATTGACACTAAAATGTAAAATCCAGCTTTTAAACAATTGAAATACATTTTCATTATTTAGACAAATCTCAAAGTTAATGTTAGACAAAAGCCTGCCATCAAAAAATGATGAATAAGATAGGGGTAACAGTAAAAATTCATAATGAGAGCAGGAATAAAAATCAAGAAAAGAATTATGGAGTTTGTTCCATTAAAAAAAAAAATTACTTACAGGGTGCTGAGTGACTCAGTCATTTATGCTTCTAACTCTTGATTATGGCTTAGGTCATGATCTAGGGGTTGAGATCCAGTCCTGCATCAGGCTCCACATAGGATATGGGGCCTGCTTAAGGGTCTCTTGTTCATTCTTCCTCTGACCCTACCCCCTCCCTCTCTAAGAAAAAAAAATTAAATTATATTGTATTTGATCGAATGGCCAGTAAACATTGAAAAGACATGGGCCAACTACAAAAGATGGTAGATGTAGGGAGGTTTTTCTGAAGGCTTTTTAAATAAGAAACATAAATATGAGTAATTGAATTTTTGTTTATTCAATCAAATAAAATGCACTTATTTTTTTAAGATTCTATTTATTTACTTGTCAGAGAAAGAGTGTGCATGCACAAGCAGGGGGAAGGGCAGGCAGAAGGAGAAGCAGAGCCATCCAGGGGTCCCTACAATGCACTTATAAAAGCAAGTGGTAAATTTCTGAATACACTGTCAAAATTGGTGAAGAATCAACATGTAATATGTGTATGTAAAGAAAACAATATCAAGTGTGTATGTGGGGGAGATTGTCTAGAAGTAATCATGGATAATGTACAGGTACTGAGGTTAAGCATGCTGCAGTACTGTTTTCTGTGGTCTATACATTGTTTCAGTTTTCAAAGAAATATTGACTATAATGCTATCATTAAGAAACTTTAAAAATTTTTATTCTTCAAATTTAACTTCTTTTCTTCTAAAGTCATGCACTTTGTAATGAAGGTAACGCCATGTCAAGAGCTGACCCCTTTGAGTGGAAGCCCACATTTAGGTCTGGCCTTAAACTCTAATGAGTAAAGAATGTACCCACATGTTCTCTAATGAGTGACAAAGGATTCTCAGTAGTGTTTTCATGTGAGGATCAGATTTTTAACCAGCATTTCTCCAGGATTTTTTTTCCTGAGCCTTACATCATGAGGGCATAACCTTGACACAGTACTGTGAAAAGAAAAAAAAAAATAGATCAGACTTATAAAATAGATATAAATTTAAACTGTTAATCAATAAGCAAATTTTCAAGTAATAACACCATAACCAATTGTGATTTGGAAGACAAGGATAGCTCAAAAGTTGGAAACGTACTCATGTAATTTATCATGTCAATAGATGATAAAAGACAGAGCAGGGAGAGTGCAGAATTAGCGGCCAAGCATTAGAGCTTAAGTCCAGAGCCCTGGGGTTGGAAACCTGCCTTTTCCTGATACTGAATTTTATTTTATTTTTAACATACAGTGTATAATTTTTTTCAGAGATACAGGTCTAGAATTCATCAAACTTACACAATTCACATTGTTCACCATAGCACATACCCTCTCCAGTGTCCATTACCAAGCCACCACATCCTGCCTATCCCTATCCCCTCCAACAACCCTCAGTATGTTTGCTGAGATTCAGAGTTTTTATGGTTTGTCACCCTCTCTGGTTTCATCTTGTTTCATTTTTCCCTCACTTCCCCTATGATCCACTGTCTTATTTCTCAAATTCCTCATATCAGTGAAATCATATGATACTTGTCTTTCTCTGATTGACTTATTTCGCTTAGCATAATACCCCTTCGTTCCATCCATGTCATTGCAAATGGCAAGATTTTGGGTTTTTTGATGGCTGCATAGTATTCCATTTGTGTGTGTGTGTATGTATGTGTATACCACTTCTTCTTTATCCATTCACTGTTGATGGACATCTAGGCTCTTTCCATAGTTTGGCTATTGTGGAAATTGCTGCTATAAACATCTGGGTGCACGTGCTCTTTCTCATTACTCCATTTATATCGTTAGGGTAAATACCCAGTAATGCAATTCATGGTTCATAGGGTAGCTCTATTTTCAACTTTTTGAGGAACCTCCGTGCTATTTTCCAGAGTGCCTATACAGCTTGGATTCCCACCAAAGGAGGGCCCCCTTTCACCACATCCTCAGCAACACCTGTCATTTCCTGATTGGTTAATTTTAGCCATTCTGACTGGTGTGAGGTAGTATCTGGTTGTGGTTTTGATTTGTATTTCCCTGATGCCGAGTGGTGTTGAGCACTTTTTCATGTGTCTGTTGGCTATCTGGATGTCTTCTTTGAAGAAATGTCTGTTCATGTGTTCTGCCCATTTCTTGATTGGATTATTTATTCTTTAGATGTTGAATTTGATAAGTTCTTTATAGATTTTGGATACTAGCACTTTATCTGATGTAATTTATGAATATCTTCTCCCATTCTGTCATTTGTGTTTTGGTTTTGTTGACTATTTCCATTGCTGTGCAAAAGCTTTTTATCCTGATGAAGTCCCAATAGTTCATTTTTGCCCTTGTTTCCCTTGCCTTTAGCAATGTTTCTGGGAAGAAGTTGCTGCAGCTGAGGTCGAAGAGGTTGCTGCCTGTGTTCTCTCAAGGATTTGGATGGATTCCTGTCTCACATTGAAGTATTTCATCCATTTTGAATCTATTTTTGTGTAGGGTAAAAGGAAATGGTCCAGTTTCACTCTTCTGCATGTGACTGTCCAATTTTCTCAACACCATTTGTTGAAGAGACTGTCTTTTTTCCACTGGACATTCTTTCCTGCTTTGCCAAAGATTAGTTGACCATAGGGTTGGGGGTCCATTTCTGGGCTCTCTATTCTGTTGCCTTGATCTATATTTCTGATTTGTTTTGTTTTGTTTTGTTTTGTTTTTGCCAGTACCATACTATCTGATGATTACAGCTTTGTAATAGAATGGTGGATACCACCTGGAATGGTGATACCACCAACTTTGGTTTTCTTTTTCAACATTCCTCTGGCTATATGGGGTCTTTTTTGGTTCCATATAAATTTTAGGGTTTTTGTTCCATTTTTTTTTAAAGAGTTGATGGTATTTTTATAGGAATAGCATTAACTGTGTAGATTACTCCAGGTAGCGTAGACACTTTCACAATATTTGTTCTTCTAATCCATGATTATGGAATGATTTTCCACTTCTTTGTGTCTTCCTCATTGTCTTTCCTGAGTACACCATAGTTTTCGGAGTACAGATTCTTTGCCTCTTTGGTTATATTTATTCCTAGGTATCTTATGGTTTGGGGTTCAGTTGTAAATTGGATGGGCTCCTTAATTTCTCTTTTTTCTGTCTTGGTGGTGTATAGAAATGCAGGTGGTCTCTGTGCATTGATCTTAGATCCTTTCACTTTACTGAATTCCTGTATGAGTTCTAGCAGTTTTGGAGTGGAGACTTTAGGATTTCCTCATAAAGTATCATATCATCTGCAAAGAGTGGGAGTTTGACTTCTTCTTTGCTGGTTAGGATGCCTTTTATTTCTTCTTCTTGTCTGATTGCTGAGGCTAGGACTTGCAGTATTATGTTGAATAGCTATGGTGATAGCAGACAGCCATGCCATGTTCCTGACCTTAGGAGAAAAGCTCTCAGGTTTTTGCCATTGCAAATGATATTCACTGTGTTTTTTTCATTTTTTTTAAAGATTTTATTTATTTTATTTGACAGAGATCACAAGTAGGCAGAGAGGCAGGCAGAGAGAGAGGGAGGAGGAAGCAGGCTCCCGGCTGAGCAGAGAGCCTGATGTGGGGCTCGATCCCAGGACCCTGGGACCATGACCTGAGCCGAAGGCAGAGGCTTTAACCCACTGAGCCACCCAGGCACCCCCGCTGTGGATTTTTCATAGATGGCTTTGATGATATTGAGGTATGTGCCCTCTGTCTCTACACTTTGAAGAGTTTTGATCAAGAAAGGATGCTGTACTTTGTCAAATGCTATTTCAACATCTACTGAGAGTATCACATGGTTCTTGTTCTTTCTTTTATTAATGTACTATATCACATTGATTGATTTGCAGATGTTGAACCATCCTTGGAACCCAGGAATAAATCCCACTTGTTCATAGTAAATAATCCTTTTAATATAATGTTGGATCCTATTGGCTAGTATTTTGGTGAGAATTTTTGCATACATGTTCATCAGGATTTTAGTCTATAAATATCCTTTTTAATGGGGTCATTGGTTTTGTGATCAAGGTAATGCTGTCCTCATAAAATGAGTTTGGATGTTTCCCTTCCATTTCTATTTTTCTTGGAATAGTCTCAGGAGAAAAGGTATTAATTCTTCTTTAAATGTTTAGTAGAATTCCCTCTGGGAAACCATCTGGCCCTAGGCTCTAGTTTGTTGGGAGATTTTTGATGATTGCTTCAATTTTTTTTATTGGTTATGGGTCTGTTCAGGTTTTCTATTTCTTCCTGGTTCAGTTGTGGTAGTTTAAATGTCTCTAGAACTGCATTCATTTCTTCCAGATTGCCAAATTTGTTGCATATAGTTGTTCATAATATGTTCTTATAATAGTTTGTATTTCTTTGGTATTGGTTGTGATCTCTCCTCTTTCATGATTTTATTAATTTAGATCCTTTTGCTTTTCTTTTTGATAAGTGTCACCAGGGGTTTATCAGTCTTATTAATTATTTCAAAGGACAGCTCTTAGTTTTGTTGATCTGTTCTACTGTTCTTTTGATTTCTATTTCATTGAATTCTGCTCTGATCTTTACAATCTCTCTTCTTCTGATGGGTTTAGGCTTTCTTTGCTGTTCTTTCTCCAGCTCCTTTATGTGTTGGGATGGTTGTGTGTTTGAGACCTCTCTTGTTTCTTGAGAAAGGCTTATATTGCTATATACTTTCTTCTCATGACTGCCTTTGCTGTTCCCAGATTTCAAATGGTTGTGCTTTCATTTTCATTTGTTCCCATAAATTTTTTTAATTCTTTTTTTTTTAATTTCCTGGTCGACCCATTAGTTTTTTAGTAGGATGCTCTTTAGCCTCCATGTATTTGAATTCTTTCCAACTTTCCTCTTGTGATTGAGTTCTAATTTCAGAGTATTTTGATCTAAAAATATTCAGGGAATGATCCCAGTCTTTTGGTACTTCTTGAGACCTGATTTGTGACCCAGGATGTGATCTATTCTGGAGAATGTTCCAAGTGCACTAGAGAAGAATGTGTATTCTGTTGCTTTGGGATGGAATGTTCTGAATATTTCTGTGATATCCATCTGCTTCAGTGTGTCATTTAAAGCCTTTATTTCCTTATTGATCTTTTACTTAGATGATTTGTCCCTTTCAGTGAGTGGGGTATTAAAGGTCCCCTACAATTATTGTATTATTGTTTGTGTGTTTCTTTGATTTTGTTGTTAATTGGCTTATATATAATTGCCTGCTCCCATGTTAGGTGCATAGATATTTAAAATTGTTAGATCTTCTTGTTGGACAGACCCTTTAATTATGGTATAGTGTCCTCTTCATCTCTTATTATAGTCTTTGGATTAAAATCTAATTTATATAAGGTTTGCCACCCCAGCTTTCTTTTGATGTCCATTAACATGGTAAATTGTTTTCCATCCCCTTGCTTTAAATATGGAGGTGTCTTTCAGTCTAAAATGAGTCTTTTGCAGACAGCATACTAATGGGTGTTGTTTTTTACCTAGTCTAATACACTTTGTCTTTTTATTGGAGGATTTAGCCCATTTACATTCAGGGTAACTATTGAAAGATATGAATTTAGCACCATTGTATTGCCTGTAAGGTGACTCTTACTGCATATTGTCTCTGTTCCTTTCTGTTCTATGTTACTTTTAGGCTCTCTCTTTGTTTAGAGGACCACTTTCAATATTTCCTGTAGGGCTGGTTTGGTGTTTGCAAATTCTTTTACTTTTTGTTTGTCCTGAAAGCTTTATATCTCTCCTTCTCTTTTCAGTGACAGCCTAGCTGGTTATAGTATGCTTGGCTGGATATTTTTCTTGTTTCATGCTCAGAATATATCATGCCTGTCCTTTCTGGCCTGCCAGGTCTCTGTGGATAGTTCTTCTGCAAATCTAATATTTCTACCATTGTAGATTACAGCCCTCATGTCCTTAGCTGCTTTCAGGATTTTCTCTTTGTCTCTGAGACTTCTAAGTTTTACTATTAAATGACAAGTGTGGACCTTTTTTTTTTTTTTTTTTTTTTAATTGATTTTGAGGGAGTTCTCTGTGCTTCCTGGATTTTGATGCCTGTTTCCTTCCCCAAATTAGGAAAGTTCTCTTCTATAATTTGCTCCAGTATACCTTCTGCCACTCTCTCTCTTTCTTCTTCTTCTGGGATCCCAGTCATTCTAATATTGTTTCATCTTTTGGCATCTCTTATCTCTCAGTTTCTCCCCTTGTGGTCCAGTAATTGTTTATCTCACTTTTTCTCAGCTTCTTTATTCTCCATAATTTGGTCTTCTATATCACTAATTCTCTCTTCTGCCTTATTTATCCTAACAGTTAGAGCTCCCATTTTTTATTGCACCTCATTAATAGCCTTTTTGATTTTGACTTGGTTAGATTTTAGTTCTTTTATTTTTCCAGGTTTTTATTTCTCCAGAAAGGGATTCTCTAGTATCTTCTATGCTTTCTTTAACCTAGCTACCATCTTTATAATCATCATTCTGAACTCTAGTTCTCACATCTTACTAATGTCCATATGGATTAGGTCCCTAGCTGACAGTACTGCCTCTTGTTCTTTTTTTTTTCTCCTGAAGTAAGTTTTCCACCTTGTCTTTTTTTTTTTTTCCAGAGAAGAATAGATGAATGAGAGAATAGATGCTACAAGGGTAACACTGACCACAGAAAAATGTACGCTAACAAAATCAGAAAAGACTGAAAACTGGGGGAGGGGGGGGAGAAAGGAAAATAATATGATTGGACTGGTGATTAGAGCAGAGCTACACACTTGATTATGGGTTTATTTTGTGTTAGAAGAAATTGTCTCCCAAAATTTTAAATAAAGGAAAACTTATATACATTCAAAAATAAGGGTAAACACAATGAAGTGATGGAATATGACTGTAAAGATGAAAATTGAAACAGATTTTTAAAAAGGAATTGATAAGAATTTGGTTTAAAAAAAAAAAAAAAAGAGTAGAGAATGTGATCAGGCTGGAGACTAGAACAAAGCCATACACTAGAATTAGGGTATATTTTGGTCTGTTAGAAGAAACTGTATCCCAAAATTTTAAAGAATGAAAAACTTCTATCTATATAAAAAAAAGTTAAATACAATGAAGGGTTAGAATATTGGCTATAATGATGAAAATTTAAAAAAAAAGATTTTTAAAAAGGTACTCTAAGATAAAATAGTGAAAATAGTTTAAAATAGGAAAGAGGAAAAATTAAAAAATAAGAAAAAAATAAATTTTAAATATTTAACTTTGAAATACTAAAGAATCATGGGGAAAAAGCCATGAATTCTATGTGCTGTATTTCCATAGCTCTGGAGTTTTGCATTTCTCATTGATTGGTAAACTTGGTTTTGGCTGGATGTCATTGTTGATCATCTGGTGGTGGGGCCTGTTGCTGTGATTCTTAAATGTCATTTCCCGAGGTGGAATTGTATTGCCCTTGCTCATGGCCAGGATAAGCAATTTGCTTGGGTTTGTTCTTGATAACTTTTGTTCCCTAAATGCTTTCTGTACTGCTTTGGAGGAAGAGAATGAAGATGGCGACCTCCCAATCTTTGACTGGTAGGAGCTGAGAACTCAGGCCCCCCACTGTCAGTGCACCCTCAGAGAAAAGCAGTCAATCCTTCCCATCTCCCTGGTCTCTGTCCTCACTCCGAGCTCACACAGCCTGTGACTGAGCATTTCTATCTCTGGCACATGGCCCAAATTGGAGTCTCTACACCAAGCAGATTCCCGAAGCATACTCCTATGCCACTCCCCCTGGAGGAGGAAGGAGGGGGTCTCTCTGGATCTGCCACTTGTGAGGTCCCTGCTTGAAGAACAGTGGCCCGACTGTGCCAGAGAACACAGTTTATGGCAACTATGAGTTGAGAGCCCACTTCTTGGCTCTGTCTCTGCTGCTGGCTTCTCCACTCCAATACCTGGGAACTTTCCCACACTCAGACACCCCTGGTCTTTTTGGGATACCACAGATCCTGAGACCACACTGTCCCCATGAGTGTTCTGCCTCCCACTTAGCCTCTGGAGTAATGTCCCTCAGTGGAGCCAACTTCTAAAAGTTCCAATTTTGTGCTCTGCTGCTCTACCCCTTGCCTGGAGCTGCCCCTCCCCCCACAGTCTCTCTTCCTGTATATCACCTCAGATTCACTTCTCTGCATGTCCTACCTTCCAGAAAGTGGTTTCTTTTCTGTTCATATAATTGCTTCTCTTCTTGTCTTAGATTTCTTGTTGAGTTTGTAGGTGCTTAGAAAGGTTTAAATATCTAGCTGAACTCCTGGGAACAGATGAAATTTAGGACTCCTATTCCTCTGCTTCGCCCTCAATACTGACTTTTATCAAGCAATCTGACTTCTGTCGGCTTCAGTTCTCTCACATGGAAGCTGTTGGATCCCCACCTGCTTGCCCCACAGGCAAGGGCTCAACCACACGGAAGCTCCAGATCTCTTCCTCAGAAGTCAGATGTTTCCACAGTGATCAGGGGATATCTGGCATGTAGGAGTAGTCACACTGTAGTGCCTAGGTGCCTATTAAGGTTAATACTTTTATTTATTAATCATGTTTTACAACTCACTACTGGGTAAAGAAAATGTAGAGCATTGGAATTATATGTTAAAGAGTAATTTATGATTGTAGGGGTTTATGAACATTTTACGGAAATCTTATTTCTTGTCCTCAGATCTAAAAGATTAATATTTACTGTGAATTTGGAAATTATTAATGCAGGAACTCACAGAAATTGTGTGGTGGATAGAGAGAGCAAAGTTGTAATTGTCAGACCTTGTGATAACCCTTTATACATATACCAGATAGCCTATGACTTGTGCTTCCGGTAAATACTGTTTCAGTCTTTGATACATAAAACTATTACATTAAACCATTGATTTCAAAAGATGAAATTTGATGCATGAGTTCTGATATTTACTTTTCTCTGGTTCTTGAACTTACAGAGTTAGGGATATTTTGTGAGTAGGCTGAATTATGGTAGAGTAGGGATCGTCAGGTATTTTGATTCAAACACCTATATGCCCTCTAAGCTCACCCTTGCTGTTCAAGTTGTCTTAAAATAACATGGGGGGTTTAAAATTAGTACTCCTGGTTTAGGCTGAGCACTGGGGAGAGCAGATAATAAGTTATAATTTTTAGGAGCAAAAAATATTTCCATAGTTGCCTATAGTGGCAAAAGACTAGTTTCGGGAATGTGTGAGTCTGGCAGTAAAACAGAGAAATTTGTAACATGAGGTATAGGATTAGCCTTAAAAATAGTTGGAAAATGAAGTATACCTCTCTACCATCTTATATTTCCTTTTAAGTTTCAGAAAATTTATATATTAGAAATAGTTATTTTTGATAATTTATAAAGGAAATCAAAACAGTTTGTGTGTAGTTGCAAAATGTCACCTCCTCATTCTGTACTATTTCAGTATGTGGCCTGTATTGTCCAGAGAAAGGCAATGTAGTAATCACAGGGTAACATTTAGTAAATGTTAGGCAATGTATTAATCACAGGGTAACAATTAATTAAATTAATTTGCAGACTAAATTATCCTGTTCCCGCTACCTAAAATATCCTGTGGCTTTTGTCCTTTTCCTTGTTAGCATAGGTTTCAGTGTTCTATGTATGTTTTGGGGATCCACACAATGTATTGATTAAGTTAGGTCTGATTTCCCTCATTCACTGACTCTTCTCCTTCAACAAGAAATGAAAACCATCCATTTAAACTGTGTATTTGGAATAACATCCCTTCTACTGCTGTTAGCATATTCCTGGTTAAAGTTCTGAGAATAATTGTGTTTATCAAAATCACTATGTCTGTTAATAAAAATTGGGTGATTTTTTTTTTTTGTTGTATATCCTACAGATGGCTGTTAACTTTGTCTGAACCTTTACCTATATCACCTTAGGAAATAAGATGCCTGAAATAAGCATTTAAATATTATGATTATTCCCTCTCATGACATTATTCATAATATGTAACATGGAGCAGCAACCCCTCTGGGTGTTGAAAGATGAATGAATGAGCAAAACATTGTGAGGGCATATTTACATTTGCAGTGGAATATTATTCAGCCCTAAAAGGAAGGAAATTCTTTTTTTTATTTTTTATTTTAAAGGAAGGAGATTCTGACACATGTTACAACATGGTTTAACTTTGAGGACCTTATGAGGTGAAATAAGCCAGTTACAAATGTCAAGACTATATTCTAATTCAGTGATGAACCTTGAGTAGTCAGAGTCCTAGAGAGAAAGTCAAATAGGGATGTTGTGGGGGCCTGGGAGAGGAGGGAATGGAGAACTCTTTAATGGGTATGGAGATTTGGTTTCACAAAATGAAAAGAGCTGTGGTGATGGCTGCACATTATGAATGGAGTTTATACCTGTGAACTGCACACTCATAAATGGCTAAGAGAATAAACCTTAGGTAGGTTTTACCACAACAAAAAGTCTGAAAAGTATGATTGTAATACAGGGAAGCATTATTTTTTCACTTCTCTGAAATTTTGTCCTTAAAAAACAAGAACTAAGTTCTTGAACTCAATGCTTTTTGAAGTAGCCGTCTATTTTCTGGTGCTAATTGTCTGGACTTGAAAACAGCACACATCTATCATGCAGTGATGAGGCCACATGAAAACTTGTCATAGCACCATAAAGATCTGCTTAACACTCAGAGACTAAGAAGTGCCTCTTCTTGATGGCAGTATACACTTCTCATTTATGTGATATTATGAATGTTTAGAAAGCGCCGAAGTAGGTCTCCTCTGAATTTGAGCTGTGCAGTGGGGGAGCTTCATTTGATTTGTTGAACTCAGATTTATCCTTGGAGGCAGCACAGCAGCTTTTGTAGGTACAAAATGGTCTTTCTATTGAAATGTGTGCCTGGAACACACTCCCATCTGTTTTCTGTAGTTTACACAAAGCATTAGTTCATTTCCAAGGGTTCAAAACTTCTAATTTGAAAGGTTAAATTCACACATAGAGAAGCCCAGTGGGACTAGAAACCCTATTTTAGAAGTCAGGTATCCTTTCTTATTGTGAACGGGACTTGCTTCCATGCATTATCTGGCTGCAGAGCCATTACTCTGGCACTTCCTTTCTCCGTAAAACTTGTTCCCGTCCTCGTCCTGATGTGATAGCACAAAGAGATGAGCAAGTCCCAGAACTGAGAATGCAGACATCTGGAGCTGATGATAAGGAAGCTCCTTGAACCTGGGAGTTGAGTGAATCTTTCTTTTTTTCCCACTCCCTTTATACTTTCTAGCCTTCCTAAAATCTTCAGTATTAAAAATGACTCGTTATTTGGGGAACTGTCTGTGAGTCTGCTTCCTAGCTATAGGTTGGATAATTACACTTCCCAAATGTTCTGTGATAAATTCCATTTTAATTGTTCATTCCCCCGTCAGACCATCCAACTAGAAGTGGGGTTTGGAAAATAGGTTTCCTGTAGCCCAACAGCTCCTTTGAAGCTTTATTTTTATAAAGTCAGATCTTCACATATCTGAAAGCTTGCTGCTTATGTTTCTTTATAGCTAAGTATTAGTATAAATGTTTTATTATATTTTTTGTGTGTTTGTTACTTTAGAAAAAAGAAAGAAAGAAAACAACTTTATAGTAAAAGCTTTCTAGAGTCAAGGAAGCTATATCCCACTTTTCAGGAAATTTCCTGAGCTGCCTCAGTCAGATAATAGTGACTTAAAAAATACTCAATAATTATAATTCACTGTAGACAATTGTTTTCATGCTATCTCACCCCAAATTTAAGTAAATTATTACAGGGGTAAAGCTCCGTCAACAAGTTGTGATTCATGGCTTCTCACATTGAAGGTGAATTGGTAGCCATGGTCATGTATGCTCAGAATATATTGCAAAAAATGTTTTGAACCTCTTCAGGAGAAAAGCAAATAAAATTTTCTTAAACTGATGAAAGCAAAATTAAGTGTATGAACTCTAAGTAACTGAGTGAGAATTTCATACTGAGTTATTAGGAGAAAATATGGTACATACCTAGATTTTGAAAATAGTCAAGTGAAAATGCACAACAGTTAAACTAGGCTGGGTTTTTCCCACTGAGGAAAATGTAATTTATGTGCATTTAGTATAAGCTTTGTCACAGAATAAGAAGTAGAGGAAATGACTGAGGTAAAAGTACTGCCTTGGTCATAGGCTATTAAGAGTTATTTTGTTTTAGGGAGGATTAACCATAAAAGTCTTAATTATGTTGTAGCAGTTCTATGGAATCATAAAGTTGGAAATGTTATATTTATCTTAATCTTGCAATATTTTATCAAGACCATTTTTTAAAGTTAATTATTAAAAAGTTATTCTTTCATTTTAAGGAAGCATGGAAGTTAGGTAGTGGCCATAACTTAAAAAAAAAAAAAAATAAGAAACGAACTGAATTTATTATTATCTCTTCATGGTTGTAACTTTTATTCCCAGTGTCCTGATATGTCATCATCTTCTGCCTTGAAGTGACTATTATGCCAGTCCCTCTGGGCCCCTTTCACTATACAAACTTAGGCTCTTAGTAAACTCATAACAATTCTCTCATATTTTTATTAAATTCCCTGTTCTCCATTTCCCTTTTTTACTTAGAAATTCCATTAGTGAATATTTATCTGCTATTTTCCATCTATCTTGTGATGTTACAACTTGAGTGGCATCTTCATATTTACTTCTGAACTTTTCTACTGGTTTTGTTTTTCTCACTTTTGCTATCATATATATAATGTCCAACAAGAATTTTAGCTTGCTTAACATGATTTTTTATAGTCTTAGGTTCTTTTTCTGTTATACAACATTTTCTTTTATCTCTCTACTTATATTATAAATAATTTTAAGGCATTCTTCAAATTGACATTGTCTTTTCTACTATAAGTAGAAAAGCGTACTACAGGTATCCAGGCTATTTGTCTGACTTGAGAATTGATCATTCTTTCAAGGTGAGACTCTCAAATTTCTGGTTTCTTTTGACTGCCAATTTAGGCCTAAGACACAGAGGAGTACATGTTAATTAGCATCTCCATATATCTGGGGAGGTATCATCTATAGGCCAGCTTTACTGTAGAGTGATTGGGTATAGCTACTTCCCCAGGAGGCCCCCAAATATCTATATGTTGAGGTCTTTTCCTTTGGGACATCTGTTGACCCAGGGGGAAACCTTATGGTTTCCTGCTAGAGGGTAGGGGGTATGGATATATATCTCCATGCTAGAGTTCTGGGAATCAGCTGGGAAAGGAGACTGGTAGTTTGGCCATTCGGTATCATTTATATCATTGTCCTATTTTCAGTTCATTACTCCTGTCTTCTCCACAAGTATGCTCAGTTTCCTGCCTCTAGATCCTCTCTGGGTCAGCATTTCTGAAGATCTAACCTCCAGTCTTCTTTGATGGGGTGAAGTTGGAAAAAGGATCTGAGGCTGAGGTCATCCTAATACACATTAGATTAACATTACATTAACCTCATTCATTCATGTCCCTAGTTTCAAAAGTTCAAGTTTCACAAAATCTGGAAAATTCTTTACTCCAGATTAGTTTTATTCTTACTGTCTTCTTAGTGTTTATGCTCTCTCCCCTGTCAAATAAGCATCACTTATTATTTTTCTATTTTCCCTTGGTAATTCTATTAAATAGCTTTTTTTATAGCCAAAGATTTTGTGCTATTTTATTATGTTTTGTGTTATTCTCTTCTCTGTCTTCATGTACTTTGGAATATTTGTCATTTTTTTTTTCCTTTCCGCAAATGCAGTTAGACCAGTAGTAAAAGTGTCACACATGTAAGTTTGATGAGAGGTTTTTAAAATAAAACAGAGCTTGTAGTATTTTCACACTTGAAATTGTGGAGTCACATGTAATACCCAGATGCTCGTTTTCTTATTTTGTGCTTCTTTGAAAAATTATGTAATGTGGGAAGTAGAAACTTCTTGCTGTTTTTCTCTTAGTCTTTCATATTGCATGCCTGTCCTGTGATACTCCATTCGGGTGAATTTGTAAATGTCTCTTCATTCTCTTAATTAATACATTTGTTTTTTATTCTCTAAAAGGCAGTGGTATATAAAAATTCAAATTATGGGTAATTTGAATACAGTAATCTGAACACAGTTCACGTTTAACTGTGGTTTGGTTATGTGGCATTTGCCAAGTGTTGTGAGTTTGTGTGGTGTGAAAATTCACAAACATAAATAAACATGGTACTAGCCTTCTGTAATGCATTTCTTTGTCCATTTTTTTTTCATGCAGTGTCGTTTTATTTCAGGAGGCAAAATTATGCTTAGAGACTGAATTTGTCTTTGTCAGCAATTTGTTCAATACCAGTTCACTATGGGAATTTCACAAGGTAAAGAGCACAAGGAATGATGTCTCTCAACAAGCCACTAAAGAAATAACATACTCCAAATCAATGATGGATAATCACACTATTGTCATAGGCAGGGCAGAGTGAAAGGAATAAAGTCCAAATTTTAGTTGAGGTTTATCTTTATATGAGTTGGTAGTTGGGAGAGATGGCTTAGCCAGAGTCAAGAGCTGATGTCCAGCTTCTGGGGCAAAAGTCAAAATCCCCTGTTGCTGGACATGTTACTGGGGAATGGTGGACTGATACTGATGGGCAAGATGATCATCTTCTGTGGCACAGCTTGGCTTTCAACACTGTAGCTAAAAGAACTGTTATACCCATGGTGAGAGCTAATTGCCCAATGTATTTAGAGAGCTAGTTAGGTCAGCAGTCACCACACCCATGCCAAACACCCTGAGATAGTCCCCACAAACTCAGTATTTATAGTGTAAATGTCTCCTTGACATTTGCTGCTTCCTATGTTTTTGATAAGCCCCCAGTGGGGCTCCTCAGCAGCTGAGATATTGAGTTCTTAACTGATGAGATGATGGCATCCTGCCACAAGTTAATTCATTCTTACATCAAAACAACTTTTTACTCTTAAAAACAATTTAATCTCTGTCATGAAAAAGTGGATTCAAAATAATATTAAACCAATACACAGCAAGTGTCCTCAAGTCTTTTATCCTTGGGGGACATCCTGCATTCAATACACAAATTAAAGGATGCCACCCATAGGCTCCCTAGCCCTGTGATTGCATGAGGTCTCTTTCTATCTCTGATAACCTTATTCACCCCTAGTAATTCTAAGATGTACTCAGAGTTCAAAAGAATCCATCTTGCTTGTGGCTTGTCACATCTTTTTCCAGTCTGCTGCACTCTAAGCTTCGCTGTTGGCCATATTTTTTTTCCTTCTTGTAACTGTATCTCTAGATTGATGTATTTTGTCCCAGAAACACTTTCCTTTCAGCATGGATACAGGCTCTCCTTCTTTTCCCCATGTTACAGCTCACATCAGGCTGTATTTTTTTTGCTGGAGATTTGAGAACAACTGAAAGTAATAGTGGCACAGGGTAAGAACATGTAGTGTGAGATAGGACAGTTGTGCTGCTAAGGTCGTTTGGGCGTACACCAGCACCGAGGGCTCTCCTCTCAGCCTTCAGTTCAGTACCCTGTGGCTCATGGCTCCTCTCCCCTTTCCTATTCGGAGTTCCTCTTGGTTTTCTGCAAATACAAAGATAAAAACAAGAGTTTCCCCTGGCTTCAACCAATGGAAAGAAAGGATACCGTTCACAATTTTTTACCAGTATACATAATACCTCCATTGGAAGTATTCCTTATTAGATTACTTGGCCAATATCAAGTGGCATTCCTTTGTTGGTATATAGAAATTTAACTCAAACATCTGATTGACCCAGAGTTATCAAGACATTAACTGCCAAAACAAGGAAGGCATCTTTCCAAAGACAGATTTTGGTATCTGTCTTTCAACACTAAATTAAAAGTCACAAATAGCAGGAAGCTCTTTAAATGACACTTTGTCCTTGATGCATATCAAATAGACCCACCACTTAATAATCGCCATTCCCTTCTTATAAATAGCTTTCATATTGTTTTCATAATAACTTGCCAGGTACTTTTCAGAGCATTTTACCAATATTATCTTATGTAACTCCTCACATGTGGTGGAAATACGGTTTTTCTTCTTGATTTGCAGGGAAATAGTTGTGGCACAGAGCACATGAATCATTTATCAAAGTTCTCACAGCTATTAAGTTACAGAGCGTGGATTCAAAGTTAGGCAGTCAAAGGCAGTGCTCTTAACTATGTTGGGGAGTAAAAATTTCCCCTTCAAGTGTTCTTCTAGCTGGACTAAGAATCAGATTGACTTATCTCACTCAGCATAATCTCTTCCATAAGTCAAGCAGAGAGAGTCAATTATCATATGGTTTCACTTATTTGTGGAGCATAAGAAATAACACGGAGGACATGCGGAGATGGAGAGGAGAAGGGAGTTGAGGGAAATTGGAGGGCAAGATGAACCATGAGAGACTATAAACTCTGAAAAGCAATCTGAGGGTTTTGAAGGGGCGGGGGGAGGGAGGGTGGGGGAGCCTGGTGGTGGGTATTATAGAGGACACGGATTGCTTGGAGCACTGGGTGTGGTGCATAAACAATGAATTCTGTTACACTAAAAAGATTTTAAAAAAAGAAAAAGAAAAAATAATAAAATCTTTGTATAAACAACAACAAAAAAGAATCAAATTAACATGAAACAGATTAGTATGAGGAAATCAAATTTAATAGCATACATATGGGAAGTCAACACAGATACAAAAATTTCCAAGATAGGCAACATGAGGAGCAGTTGTTAGGTAATTGAATGTTTGCCCTGCCACCCAGATGGGCCACTCAGATAAAATTCATCTCTGCTAATAAGCCTTATTCTGGGAAAGATCCCCAATTTAAATTCTTCTCTGTAGCTGAGGGAGGAGCAAAAGTTTCTCTTGGGCCCCTAGGGTCTGGATTGCCTTCAAATCAGAATAATCTTCATGTCAAAGTGGCTCATCTTGGGGCTGCTTGCCCTCAGCCCTACAACTACTTAGGGATATTTTTTTTCTCCTTGTTTTAGCATATCCCAGTTGGTAGTTGAGTCTGTTTCAACTGACCTATTGGTGGACAAGAAAGGTAAATCCAAAGATGTTAAAGACTAGATCATTAATAACTCATGAACCTAGTGTCTGAAATTTCCTGGAGGTCATTGGAAGTTAAAAGGACCATCCCCGGAGCGCCTGTGTGGCTCAGTGGGTTAAAGCCTCTGCCTTCGGCTCAGGTCAGAATCCCAGTGTCCTGGGATCAAGCCCCACATCGGGCTGTCTGCTCCGCAGAAAGCCTGCTTCCTCCTCTCTTCTCTCTCTTCCTGCCTCTCTACCTACTTGTGATCTCTGTCTGTCAAATAAATAAATAAAATCTTTAAAAAAAAAAAAAAAAAAAAGGACCATCCCCAAGACAAAGACTAAAGGTTTCTGTAGTTTGGGCCACTGCAGTGCCTCTCCTGGTTTCTTCCCTTTCCACCTTCTGTGTCATGATACATGGACAGCTAAATGTGTGGTGGAAAAAAGTGGAAATTGGAATGGAATTTTAAAGTGCTCCAGGGAGAAAGATTTTTTCCATTGTTGTTTAATTGTTTTGAACTTTGCAAGTCCTAGGAAAGTAATTCTATTGTGTTGTATCTTTTCTTTGTGACTGACTAGAGGTCTATAAAATAACCAATGTTCTATATCATGTTTGAGATTTTCCTAGGATCCCCAAATTGCACTGTTAAAAGAGGTACTGGTAGTATGCATGAAAAGTGTAAGGCTCTTTGAATCAAATATTGGAATGTATGTATGATCATTGAATAACTGCGGATCAGAACCAGAGAAAGTTTTAGGTAAAATTAAGAAAATGTGCAGAAAAAAGTAGGGGTGAGGTGCTTGCATGTTCAGGCCACTCTGTTAAAGAGTAACTGTTTACCTTTGGCTTGTATGTTGATCTTTGTATATGAGTCATTAACGTGGGGAACTCATTCTGCTCTTTTCTTAAAACGTTGCTTCATAAATTACTCAGCATATTTACCAAAATATATGTAGCTTAAAATTAGATTTAATTTTCTCAAGCATTTCATGTATAACTCTCTCATACATTTTATAGAACTAAAATATGCATTGTTAAATCAGACATGAAGGATCTCTAATGTCACTCTCACTGGTTAATGCCACCCTGTACTTCTGTTATCATCCAGTAATATCGGTAGATAACAAAAGGATAGACCCACATTAGCTGTAATTGAGCTCTTCTGTAGATAATAACATCATGTCATGAGTATTATTAATACTTTTCTAAAATAATATATAGAGTGGATTACCTCTGTCATATTGTGATCAAAATAAGTACAAATATAACATAGCAACAAGTCCAGTTACAGTTAGTTATTCAATCTCTACTAGATCTAAAACATTGGTTTCTGTCTATATTAGTTATTTTCTCCTTCACTTGATTAGGTTTTATATGTTTCTATTTTGTTCTTTTTTTAAAAAAATATTTTATTTATTCTTTTAGGAGAGGTAGAAAAAGAGGCAGAAGGAGAGGCAGACTCCCCACTGAGCAGGGAGCCTGATGCAGGGCTCAAGCCCAGGACCTCAGGATCAAGACCTGAGCTGAAGGCAGACACTTAACCAACTAAGCCACCCAGTCTCATATTTTATTCTTTTTTAATGCTGAGTAAATTATAAAGATTTTTTTGGCATTGTCAATGACTTGTGAATCAGGCAGCATCCTATCTAGCAGATAAAAGGGGCTCTGAAGAGCTTTACAAAATGAAAGGGTTTTTTTTTTGTTTGTTTGTTTATTTGTTTTTGGAAGAAGGTGGTAAGAAAAGGAAGTTTCTAACAAAGAGTGGGTTGCTTCAGTCAAGGTCACCTTCCTATGTGGAATGGAAAGGGGTCTGTTTTGTGGATTACCTCACTAGTGCTGACCAAGTAATTCCAGATTGACTGTTTTTAGGTTATATTCCTGGGAGACGCTGGAACTTCAATTAAATTATTTAGTAAATCTTTTTCTGCTAATAGGAGCTTAGCCCATGTGACTCCATATTGGTCCTGTTGCTTCTTTAACATTCTATTTACTTAAGACCTTCTTTTCTGAGCATGTTGTGTCTTTTCCTTTGTTTTATATCATAATTAAAATACTTGGCTACTTTACACTCTTACTGTGTCCTTACTTTAAGGAACTAGCGTTAACTTGTAGATCAGGCATGGACATGGAGCTCCAATGTATTTCCCTAAAGTTGGCAATTTATGTAAAATAGAACCAAAGGAGTCTCATAATTAATTTTCTTCAGCAAGGAGATAAAGGAAGGGCTGATGGAGGACATTGTGTTACTTCCCTAATATTGAGTAAAGCTAAAGTCTATTTTAATGCAATAAATTGAGTTTGCAAAACCACAATATTTGATCTTAGAAGCAACTACTCTATCATCTTGATGCTTTTCCTGTCTTTTTTGCAGCTTCTAGCATTATTCTTCCCACTTAAATAACTACTTAAATCTTTCTTTCTTTCTCCCTCTCTCTCTCTCATACACACACCCACACACCCCCCACACACAGACAAATGATCAGAACATTCTTGTATAGCAGATTTATTTTATTATTCCTTCATATTTCCAATGTTGGAACCTCATATTTGTGTCTCTGATATTGTGTAATTATGGTTAGAGATTTATTCACAATCTACTCATGGTAGTCTCTATACATTTGAATTCTGGGTCAGAATTCTCTGCATGGGCTAGCTGATGCAAACAGTACTTATCTGTAGTTGTTTAAGTGTTGCCTGGTCACTTCCTTTCCATTCCCAGGAAAGTAAAAAATATCTGGTCTCCAGTGTAATGTTTAAAATGACTTCTTAAAATAAGTGTTCCATGGGAAAAGCTAAATGGCTTGTTGAGGAGAAGTGAAAGTATATCAAACTAACTCAGTCACATCCTGTTTCATATCTTTTTGTTATATGCATATATATTATTAGATTAGAATATAATTATTAGAATTGTTGGAATGTACGAAATAGAAACCAACCCAAAGCTTCTTGAGTTGTCGGTCCATCTCTTATTTCTCCTACTAATCACATACCTGGTCCCCCCCAGCATATCAATGTTATCAGCTAAGTCCCCTAACAGGAAAATAGTGTCATTCCTGTAGCTCCTATATTGCAAGCTATATAGATCCCGCAATGCACATACTGGTTGCAGACTTGGCCTCATTTAAAATTTCACAGAGTATCTGATTGGCCCATCTTTTGTCAGGTATCCAGATAGTGTCTGATGATCTCTGACCAAGGCAGTAGGTACCCATCTGTGTGAATTAGAGAAAAAACAAAACAAAACTTGGGCTTGTTGGCTGGAATATTCCCCCTCCCCCAAAGAGTATCTACTTAATTTACTTAATATTAAATTTTTGAAAATATGATCACACATTGGCATGGTTTTTGTATTAATTAACAATCTGTTTTTACTGGCTGTTGATTAAATTCTTAGCTAGCCTTTCTCTTCCAGGTTTATCTATGCTGCTTTTCTCCTTGTTTAGTATGTTCTCATAGATGCTTTTTCTTCTTTCACTGGGCATTGACATTCTATTACTCGCTTCAGGCAGCATCCCAATTGATGTCCAGAAGATTCAATTCAAAATGGGTTGAAAATTGATATTTCGGGATCCCTGGGTGGCTCAGTTGGTTAAGCATCCACCTTCAGCTCAGGTCATGATCCCAGGGTCCTGGGATTGACTCCCCCGTTCAGGCTCCCTGCTCAGCAAGGAGCCTGCTTCTACCTCTTCCTCTGACACTCCCCTTACTGTGTGCATGCACATTCTCTCTTTCTCTGCCAAATAAATAAAATATTTACAAAAATGAGATTTTTAAAAAATTTTACCTAGAAGTAGGATGGCTGAGCCAACACAAGATTGTCAAATCTGAATCAAGGGTCTTATCCAGTGTTAACATTACTAATAATCTCAAGGACAAAGAAAAAAAAGCAGATTGTCTGCTGAGGAGGAGGTCTGGGACATCCTGGATGGCCCCCTATGTCTTTGCTTCCTGCATGGGGCATACACAGTAAAAAAGAAGGTTCATATGTCCTGTTAAGGTGAGGAGTGATTAGGCTATGAAATCTCCTATTTTAGACCCTGGCTTAAGTAATTTTTAAAAAAGAGTTGTCTCTTAATTCCATGGATTATGGGTTTATTTACTATAGATAATCTTTATTTGGGGGAAATGTTGGTAAGAACATTCTAGATATTAGGGTTCTTGCTTATAGCAGATGTTCTTAATGTATATACTAGTAGGCCCAGTTATTAGCATAATTACAAGGAAAATAGACCATGTTACCTACCTTCTTTCTTTATCTAAAAGCATACCCCCAGTAAAAGGAGAAAATGGACATCAATCCACCTGTTTTTATTCCTTCCCCCACAATGGGTCTTATAAAACTGTGTGGAAGATTGTTTAACAATTAACTCATGGGCTCACAGAAACAACAAAGAGCCTAGGTTTTTCTTTCTCTCTAACCCTCTCCCTTCCCTCATCCTTACTTTTCCATCTCCTCCACCTGCCATATTTCTGAAGCGGTTGCCACAGATCAAAGCCCCATATTCTCACACAACAGAGTCTAGAGGCCAGAATGCAAATGGAGACCATTTTTAAAGCTTTCCCTCAGATACTCTTTTGTTTCATTTGTTAGAAATAGATCACATGCCATTTCCTAAACTAGTATTTGATAGAGGGAATGTAGTTACCTTAATCAGAGTGGACTCAAAAGATTGATACGTGATGTTAAAGCTGATAACTGACAAAAATGTGTTTGGGGTGGATGTAGTTGGTGGGTATTCCTGCCAGAAATATGCTATAGTCTTTCAGCTTCCTGGTATCTACAGATAATGGCAATTAAATCTAGTTCCCAAATTATATCTGCTATGGCTAGAAACCTAAAGATTATCTATGTGGTTGCTAAGAGTTGGGAGTTCAGTTTGTAAATAGTAGAGTGACTGTTTCTAATGTTACATTTGTGTTTCTATCATCTGTACTGCAAGAGGTTATTCACAAAAACTATGGTTCTCATAATTAGTGCTTTAAAATTTAATTCAGGATCTTTAAGTGTGCTTTTTGAAATAGCTTTTGCGTATGACTGCCCTCTGTCAGCAGTGAAGAAAGAGGTTATTTCTATAATTCAGTGACTCTAGTATTAGAATGCATGGAGATCACCACAATTCCTTTTTTTTTTTTTTAATTTTTATTTTCAGCGTAACAGTATTCATTATTTTTGCACCACACCCAGTGCTCCATGCAATCCGTGCCCTCTATAATACCCACCACCTGGTACCCCAACCTCCCACCCCCCACCCCTTCAAAACCCTCAGATTGTTTTTCAGAGTCCATAGTCTCTCATGGTTCACCTCTCCTTCAAATTTCCCCCAACTCCCTTCTCTTCTCTATCTCCCCATGTCCTCCATGCTATTTGTTATGCTCCACAAATAAGTGAAACCATATGATAATTGACTCTCTCTGCTTGACTTATTTCACTCAGCATAATCTCTTCCAGTTCCATCCATGTTGCTACAAAAGTTGGGTATTCGTCCTTTCTGATGGAGGCATAATATTCCATTCCTTTTTAAAGTGGCATTTCCTGGACTTCACTAAGGAAGCTTGGACAGGTTGGCCTAGGAATCCACGTTGAACAGCCAACCCTGGAGACACTGGAACACATATGTTTTTTAGACCACTTATAAGAAAACCTATTAATATGCTTGGAATCAGAAAATGAATCTTAAAGGCATGAGTGCTGCTTGAAATATTGATTTCTCTTACCCAGGAGCCTTTGCTTCTGCCTTGAACTTCCATTATAAATGTTACCGTTGAACATCTCACTCCCTACATCATTCCTCATCAGCAGCTTAACTGTAGGGGTACTTTTTAAATGAAATAGACATTTCACTCGGGGTTTTATAAAAAAGAGTTAAATCTGCATTATAGTTCCATTTATTTTCTAGAAAATGTTAGTATTTATCAGGTATCCTGCACACCTACCCCTGCCTTTTTTTATTATGCATTTAGCTTATTAATTGATGAGAAATATGCTGAGCAAATAGCTTCTAACAAACAGCCAAATTTTAGCTAAAGTATACTTCTCAGCTCCTTTTGTTAGAATATAACTAGAGTCTCCAATTGACTTATTTCGCTAAGCATGATACCCTCTAGTTCCATCCATGTCATCGCAAATGGCAAGATTTCATTTCTTTTGATGGCTTCATAGTATTCCATTGTGTATATATACCACATCTTCTTTATCCATTCATCTGTTGATGGACATCTAGGTTCTTTCCATAGTTTGGCTATTGTGGACATTGCTGCTATAAGCATTCAGGTACATGTGCCCCTTTGGATCAGTACATTTGTATCTTTAGGGTAAATACCCAGTAGTGCAAATGCTGGGTCATAGGGTAGTTCTATTTTCAACATTTTTGAGGAAACTCCATGCTGTTTCCAGAGTGGTTGCACCAGCTTGCATTCCCACCAACAGTGTAGGAGGGTTCCCCTTTCTCCACATCCTCGCCAGCATCTGTCCTTTCCTGACTTGTTAATTTTAGCCATTCTGACTGGTGTGAGGTGATATCTGATCTCCCTGATATGAGGAAGTGGTGATGCAACATGGGGGGTTAAGGGGGTAGGAGAATAATAAATGAAACAAGATAGGATTGGGAGGGAGACAAACCATAAGTGACTCTTAATCTCACAAAACAAACTGAGGGTTGTGGGGGGAGGGGGGTTGGGAGAAGGGGGTGGGGTTATGGACATTGGGGAGGGTATGTGCTATGGTGAGTGCTGCGAAGTGTGTAAACCTGGCGATTCAGACCTGTACCCCTGAGGATAAAAATATATGTTTATAAAAAATAAAAAATTTTAAAAAAGAATATAACAAGAGTCAAATGGAGCCACTTTCCTATAGACAGAATACATGACTTTCAATAACTTGGTCTTATAGTGCATCAAAATAACCTTGTCTATTTTCCTCTTCACCTATGAGCTTAAATGACATCATATTTAAAAATAAAAATCAGGTCCCCTGTGATCAATTGGATGGATGCTCACTCCAAGACCAAGTTCTGTGATGCTCATTCCTCTTTTTCCTTACCCTTTTTCTGGCATACCCACATTTCTTATTATATTTATGGGTACATAATTATTTTTACATGTATTTTTAAAGTTTTTTGGAGGTATTGTGCTTTTGTGTCCACCATGCTTAGGACATTGCTTTGGAAAATATTTAAGTGAAATAAATGAATATGACTATGCCTGCTTGACTCACCTAAACGTGTATCGCTAATGGATGGCCTAATAGGTTCCTGAGAGCAAGTCGTATATTTCTTAGAAGAATCTAAGAAACTGAGAATCTCTGTGAGCATTGTCCATCAACTGATTAAATTATACCTGGTGTAATTAAGTGTGCATATACATATACAGTGTATGTACATATATGTATGTATATCTAGTGTTCATATCTATATCAGATATCAGGTAGATATAACACTATATTCTATATGTTCAGTGCCTAGTGTATGTATACATATGTATTCATACACATATTTTAAAATATATATATATATATACAGTGCTGTTACTAACTCATATAAATCCATATAAAATGTCACTGAACTAATAGCACTTTTTATAAACATACATACACATTATAGTAAATGGCTATGATAAGTATGACTGATGTTACAAGTTTTGAAATTCTAGGATATTCAAAAAGGTGTCCTGGTATTTTGCATTAGAAGCTACTGGTCCATAGCATGTACCATGGTTTCTGAGTATCTTTAGTGCTATGTGATCTCTATTTCAACTCTTTCTTTATATATGGCAGCATATATAGTTTGAGGGGTGGATGTCATCTCTAAGAGTAAGAATATAGGATGCAAGAATTAACACAGAGTGGAAACACTGCAGCAGTGGACATTCCTGAGGCCAAAAGACAACTGCAGAGGATGGCTGTCTGGGTACGTAGTTGGATGGCTGGATAGACTAGATTTGGATGGGAAGAGAGAGTGAGATATTTTTTTCTCATCTTCATGCTGGCTTAGTTTCTGCCTCCAATTAGCCTACAGACATGTTTTATTAAGTGTCAACCTAAATTGTTATTAGGCAACATGTAGAAACTTTGTTTTCATAAAATTCAAGTTTCTGGTCCCTCTCATATAGTTGAAAGAGCTGGCAATGTTAGGCCTGCCTTCGCATGGTGCTGGACTTGACTAGAGCTATCTACCTGTAGCTTTCTTTACACTGGGAGAAGTGGCTCAGTTCTCTATAGTTCCCACTATTCCCTATGTTTTCCCCATGCTAAGGCAGAATGTCTGTCATCATTTGCTCTTGATTTAAGCTGTTCTATGTTTTGCACTCAAGCTGTTCTAGTCTTTTTTTTTTTTTTTTAACCCCCTCACTTTCTAATCCCCATTGGCTCTAATCTCTGGACTGTGGAAAGATAGATACAGTGAGTTGCATCTGGGCTATAATGACTGATAAGTATATACTGTTAACACCATGAGCTTTGGCTGTAGATAGATTTGATTTAGTGCTAACTTGCAGTCCTGTCACTTAAAGGGAATGCAATCCATAATCTCTCATAAGGCTGTATCTAAAAACTGAGTTTGTAACAGTAGTTAACTATATTAGTCAGGATTCCCATTAGGGTTGTGTGTGCATATCTATGCATGTGTGTGTGTGCGTGTGTGTGTGTGCGTGCGTGTGTGTGCGTGTGTGTGTGTGTGTGTGTTTGCTGTATGTGTGTGGGGAGACAGATAGAAAGGTTTTTTACAAGGGCCTGGATTATGGTTAATGGAGTCTGAGAAGTCTTCAGTTGGCAAGCTGTATGCCCAGGAGAGTCAATGGTATAGTTCCAGTCCAAGTCCAAAGACTTAAGAACCAGGAGAGCTGATGGTATAAGCTTCAGTGCAAAAGCTAACAGGTTCAAGACCCCAGAATAAGCTGTTTCAGTTCAAGTCTGAAAACCAGGAAAGACCAATGGTCAGCTGAATCCAGCAGGAGGTGTTCCCACTGACTAGGCTTTTTGTTGTTTTCTGTTCTTCAGTTCAGTGGATGAGGCCCACCAACATTAGGGACAGAAATCTGCTTTACTCATCTACTGATTCAAATGTTAAAAAAAAAAAAAAAAGAAGTAAGAAAAGAAAAGAGAAGAAAAAAGTAAACCAAACCACCACAAAAACAAAATGTTAATCTCCTCCATAGACACCCTCGAATAATGTTTGGCCAATGTCTAGGAACCCCATCTTGTGTTAAGTTTATAAATAGAATTATTATATTAGGGTTTTTGAAAGAAAATATGAGACAGTGCATGCAAAGTATTTAGCACAATGCTTTACTCATAGTACAATTTATGGTTATCAATATAATTCTTGCCAGTATTTCACCTTTTGCATTTCTGGGTATAGCTTTGGTCAGATTTCCTTATAGTCTGCTTGAAATCTCCTCAAAGGAGGAGATAGGTTCTTAGGTTACTGGCAGGCAGGAAAGGAAAGGAAGAATAGGAGCCTAAGCGGAGTCCTTCCTATTATATGTCAGGTATGACTTTACTGTTGGATTTACTCATCTTTCTGAAGATTAAGCATCATTCCTCACTCATTCATTTTGCAAGTAAATAGACTGAATCCAAACTGATTTGAACAAATTCAAACACCAAACTAGTGGTAAATGAAATGGTTTTCAAACACAGGTCTGTTGGACTCCTAAACCCATATTTGTTCCCCTTTATGGAAGGACCTCTTGAAGCTATGCCACTTGTACTGTGGAATATGAACACAGGTATGTTAATGTCTCAGAACCACCTGATCCATCAATGCTGAGATTGCCAGTTTATACTTCTAGGGATTTTGTATCAAGTGCCTCACATGGACACTTTGTTGAGAGAGAAGTTATTTAGTTGAATTTTCTCTAAGCTAACTCTGAGTTTATCTGAAGGGCCAGAAGGACAGCTGTATTTCCACAACTCAGCACTCAGCTTCAGAGACAAACTTAGAGCTACTGATGTGCAAAATACTGAATCATGGGATAAGAATGAAGTATATATTCCCAGGGATACCCACAACTTGATATTGAATGCTTCTCATAAGCATTGACTTAAATTTTTAATGACCACCAAATAGAAATACTTCATTTTTCATGAGAGCAGTAATTTAACTATATATTCATCAGTAGGATATCTATTAACAGTGCAGAACAAGAGCAGTGACAATAAAAGCAAGTTTGTTTTGATTAAAGGGGAATATAAAGTTTTAAAATATGATTTGTAAATACGTAGTTGTATTTTAATGTTTTTAACCCGCTGAGCCATCCAGGCAGCCCATAGTTGTATTTTAATGTTTTTAAGAGTCTAAGCCAGGGGCTCCAGGGTGACTCAGTCAGTTAAATATCTGCCTTCGGCTCAGGTTATGATCCCAGTGGAGTCTGTTTCTCCCTCTACCCCTTACCCCAGCTTGTGATCTCTCAGTATCTATCTCTGAAACAAATGAATACAATCTTAAAAAAAAATCTAAACCAGTATAAATTTACAGTTGTTTTTTGCTTAACACTGATTAAAATTTACTCTTTTTTAATTATTGTTTTAGGAAAAGTAAAGGAAAGTATTTACTGGAACACAAAGATAGTTATATACATATGGAGGTTCTAATTAGGACAACTAGGCTTAAGAACTCAAATTTCAAATTTCCCAACTGTTGGAGAAACATTGGGCCATCAAGTCATGGGAGGTATCCTAAGTGGGTTCAGCTATTTCTAAGTTGCTGAAGACATATTTCAAACTTCTGTAAACCTTGTTTTTCTTCCCTTTAAAATGGGAATGGGATGCATTTCATGGTGTGTTTGTGAGGACTAAATGAATGTTAAATAAAGTCATAGTTAAAGTCGATGTTTTTACAATGACTTCTTGCCATGGGTCATCTTGTATGGCTAAAAAAGGAGAAATAAGTTCTGCCATTTCCCACAGTGGAGGAACATGAAACAGGACTCAAGCTGGGGTAGTCTGATCTGTGAGCAGACAGAGATCACAAGCAGGCAGAGAGGCAGGCAGAGAGAGAGGGGGAAGCAGGCTCCCTGCTGAACAGAGAGCCGGATGTGGGGCTCAATTCCAGGACCCTGAGATCATGAGCTGAAGGCAGAGGCTTTAACCCACTGAGCCATCCAGGCACCCTTGTGAGCAGGTGCTTTTGACTACTGTCTTGCACTTCTCACTATGTTAAATAAGTGGACAAAACCTATTTACTGAATAAGTATTGAAGATTGTTAGGAAAACAGGTTAAAATAGCCTTTCTTGGAATAAAAGTCTTTTGTTCAAGGCAATAGAAAAATGTGTTGTGGATTCCCCTTGATTCATTTATCTCTATCCAAAACAAAACCCAAAGAAAAAAAAAATCCTCAAAAACCTAGAAGGACAACTTCCCATAATTTGTGCTTACTGAATTGATTGGTCAGTTTCTAAATTCCCTGAAAGCATTTTTTCCATTTATTGCTTCACATTGAACACTGTTCTTCTGCTGTATCTTTTTCTCCTTTCAAAGTTAGAAAACGTTTTCATCTCTATAATGATTGATAAAAGCTTCATGATTTCATAAAGATAACCAATAATGACTTTACAGCAGTGTTTAGTAGTTCTTTGCTGCCCTGAAATTGGATTAATGAAGACCAGGACCTCTGGACTTACTGAAAAAAGATGAGCACTCCTTTAATAATTTTGTTATCTATGCTCACCTAAATTTGTTTGTTCTAGGCTATAGAATCTGATGATTGGTCTTCCTGGGTGACACTAGGTATATCAAACAGAGATTGAAGACTCCTGCCATTAGGGAGAATTCACCTGTCTCTTTTGGACCTTTAATGTAGTACTTGCTTTATTTCCTTGCTTTATCCATAATTTTCTTTTCCTTCTGTTGTGTTGCACTGGATAGCCCAGTCACTTAGTGTGCTTTACATTTCTTCATGCCTATTTTTGTAGTATACTTGACCTATTCTTGCTTAAATTTATTTTAGATCATTTCCCCTACTTCCTTTTTGGTGTCTTTTTAAATTTTAGCTAATAAGATATCTAAGAACAGTGATATTGTTTTCTACAGATGTTTCTTTTTTCTTTCTATAGGGTCTTTCCTAAAATGATTCTAGAAATGAATTCTTCTAGAACCTTAGATTTTTTGGGGTGATACATATGAATATGTATATATTTTAGGGTTCAATACTATGATACCAAACTGCCTAGACATGCTTGCAAATCTTTGTTTTTTTCAAATATATCTTCTGACTTTGTCTTGAATGTACTTTTCTAATATATGCATGATTCTAGCATTGACTTCTTCTTAAAAGTTGAGTTTTACAAGCTTCCTATAGCTTTCATGCTGTCCATAAGCTTTTGTTGTTTGAAATCAGAATAAAGGTGAAGTACATGTTTGTTGATTCCCTTAGCTTCTAATTTGGAATTATGGAAAAAGTAAGTAAGAGTTCATCAGATGCTCTCATTTTAGCAGAATGAGGTTTCCATTATATATAAAGGAACATTGAAGTCTCTCTTAGAGTTGTACCCAATACACATTTTATTGAATGTTGAGTGTTGAAATCAATATTCCATTGAAATAAAAGTCAAAGTCACTCATTGCTCTCTTAAAATACATTTTATGCTTTTTACGCATTTATCTAAAATTAATTATTTAATTAAATTCTTTGAGTTGTTTTTAAATTTAGCATCGTTATTCTCAGTAGTGTCAGCTTTTATGTTGTTCCTACAATTCACATTTGTAATACCAAACTATTTATTTTCAACCCAGGTAATGAAGGAGAAATTCATTTAGGAGCAGTTATTTACTTATTTATTTTAATTTATTTCATTTTTTGGAAGTCTATAAATATGTAATATGGAAACTAGAAATATTTTAAAGGATTTTCTATTTTTCCCCCGTGCAACTTTGGCTACTGTATATACCAAAAGAGGTCTTGACTAATTTTCTTTCTTATGTTTAGTTATCTGACAATGATAAGGAGACAATTTTTCTACAACTTACACCTCTTTATATTCTTGGTATTCTTTCTTATGTCTGGATGAAAGGCAGTTTTTTATGACATTGTATATGAATCTGGATATATTTCTCCTTTGGCTTGAGGTGACAAATTTGTCATTCTGCTTTAATTTATCTCTAAAAAATAAACTTCTTAAGTATAGGACTTTTTCTTGAGCACCATGGCTTAAATGCAGTAAAATAACTAATTTCAGTCTTGAAAATTTCTATTTTAATATGAAAACACGAAGAATAAGTCTATAAAAATCTATGAAATTAGAATTATGTTATATCTTCATTCTCTTCCTTGTATTTAATGTTTATACATATTTCTAGCTATCTCAAGTTATGTAGGTAACATGTCCCTTAATATGTATATTAATTTAGAATCTATTTCCCTATTCATTTGAAAATTACTAAGAATTAATTTTGTACACAACATCAACAGCTTCAAAATTATAATTATTTTGGCATTATATTTTACAATTACAATATTTATACTATTAATGCTATATACTTCAGCTGGTATGATGAACAGTTTCATCTAGAATGTTTATTTATAGTTGAAAGTGTATGTCTAAGGGCACCTGGGTGACCCAGTTAAACATCTGACTTCAGTTCAGGTCATGATCCCAGGGTCCTAGGATCGAGCCCCGTATGGGGCTCCCTGCTCACTGGAGAGTCTGCTTCTCCCTCTCCCTCTGCATCCGTCCCCCACTCATGCTCACTTGCTCTTTCTCTTTTTCTCTCTGAAATAAAGTCTTTAAAAAGAAATGTAAGTACAGTAACAACTATATATCCAATGTCATGATTTGTTCATACTAGACACATTGTTTTGCTGAAGAGAGAGGGTATTAACATGCTTGACCATATCATCACTGATTACTCACAAGTTCATAGAATTGAGACATGAGTTTGAAGTAGGCATTCCACTGCCAAAAGTCACAGACAAAGACACAAAGTGAATCTTGGGCTGATAACAGAGGCTTATAAAGCCCATCTTTGTTAAGTGTATTTTATCTGGGCCTATCTCTGTTGTGCAGATTTCTGGAAATGGATTATATTTATTTTATGTTTGCTGAGTTGAGCCTATATTTTCATTTATTGTTCATTTCATCTATATATAATGTAATCTTTAGGTCAGTAGTGTAGATGTTTTGTTATTTCCTCCCTTAACAAGGGCTGAGACTGGAGCCTAGAAAATTTGGGTAACTTTCCCAGTTTCATACAGCTTAATTTTAACCCATGGTTATTTGGCTCCATAATACATTCTTTATGTTATGTTCTCAGTCATGTATCTTGTTTTTTCTTCATTTTATTGTATCCCAAATAATTTTTCTTTTAAGATATAATTGACCTACATTAGTATCAGGTAGACAACATAATGATTTGATTTTTGTATGTATTGGGAAATGATCACAAATCTAGTTAACATCCATCACCACAAAGAGTTATAATTTTTTTCTTGTGATGAGAACTTGTAAGAGGAACAACTTCAAAATCTACTCTATTGTATGTTATTTACTATATTAATGAACATGTTAATTATAGCCACTGTACTATCCCTTATATCCCCATGGAATACATTTCATAACTGAAAAAGTTTAGACCTTTTGGCTCCCTTCACCCACTCTACCTACCCCCTACCTCTGGCAACCACCAATCTGTTTTTTGTATTTTTATAAATATTTTATTTTTTTATTTTAGAGTGCAAGTGGTGGGGAAGGAGAGGGAGAGGAGAGAGAACATCTCAAATAGACTTCATGCTAAGTGTGGAGCCCGATGCAGGGCTTGATCTCAGGGTCCTGAGATCATGAAAAGAGCCAAAATCAACAGTTGGATGTTCAACAGACTGAACCACCTAGGTGCCCTGGTTTTCTTTATTTATAAGTTTGTTTTTATATTGCACATTAAAGTGAGATTATATGGTTATTTATCTTCCACTTATTTCACCTAATGTAATGTCCTCCAGGTCCATCCATGTTGTTGTGAACAGTAAGAGTTCCCTGTTTTAATGGCTAAATAATATTCCATTGTGTCTGTGTGTGTGTGCACACCCATTAGAACTTTATTCATCCATCAGTGAACACTTAGGTTGCTTTCATGCCTTAGCTATTGTGAGTGATACTGCAGTGAACATGGGGATGCAGATATCTTTTGAGTTAGCGTTTTCATTTCCTTTGGATAAGTACCCAAAAGTGAAATTATTGAATCATATGATAATTCTAGTTTTGGTTGTTGTTGTTGTTATTGTTGTTTTTTATGAACCTCTATTCTCTTCTCCATAATGGTTGCATCCATTTACATCCCCTCCAAAAGTACATGTGGGTTCCCTTTTTTCCATATCCTCACCAATACTCATTCCTTCTGTTTTGGATAATAGCCATTCTAAGAGGTATGAAGTGATACTGTAGTTTTGATTTGTATTTCCCTGATGATTAGTGATGTTGAGCACCTTTTCATGTATATGTTGGCCACCTGTGTGTCTTTGGAAAAATGTCTATTCAGATCCTCTGTTCATTTTTAAATTGTATTGTTTGTTGTTTTGCTGTTGAATTGTATGAATTCTGTATATATTTTGGGTATTAATCCCTCATAAGATATACATTTTACCAGTATTTTCTCCCATAGTTTGCCTTTTCACTTTGTCAGTGGTTTCCTTTGCTGGGTAGATCAAATGTTTTTCTAAATCTGAATTCCTTTTCATGGCAGGTGTGTGGGGGGAATCAGTGTAGGTTTGGGGGAGAGGATAGATGTCCCATGTACCAACCAATCATTTGCTAATGATTTAAGGAAAGCTGTAAGATGGGAGCATCAGCTACCAATTCAGCCTCTGGGAGATCCTAAACTAGCAGATGCAGCTTCCTGCCCAGTGACACAGTTTGGTTCAGTGACTGTTAAATCTCTGTGATTTCATGTCCTTTGGAATCTCTCTGGTTTAGACATGGAAAGAATGACTACATGACTAAGCATTCTCCAACACGACAGTGGCTCATAAATCCATAAATTGTAGGTTTATCTAGAAGACAAAATCCAGACAGGCCAGGTATATCTTCCTAAAAGTATTTTATTAAATAAGAAGTACCCAAAGTTGCTGAGAGAGTAAATCCCAGAACTTCTCATCGCAAGGACAAAAGATTGTTTTCTGCCTATTGGTGGTAATAGATGTTAACTAAATTACTATAATAATCATTTCACAATGCATTTAAGTCAGTTTATAATGCTGTACATAGAATTTATTAGGCTGTATGTAAGTCAATTACATCTCAGTAAAACAGAGAGGAAAAAGGATGTAGCAGCCTGTGGAAGACCTTTATTTAACTTCTAGCTAATAAATTCCATAAATGGACTATACAAGGAAGCCTAGTTAAAGTCTACATTGCCTCAAGCATTTCTGGGAAGGTATGAACCTTCATACAGATTCATTTCCCCCTGGCTTTTCTTATACTTATTCCTTTTGCTTTGATTGGTATTGATTAATTACTTGGGTTTATATGGCATTTTAAATTCAGGGCATTTTAAATTCAGAACATTTTTACATGTTACCTAATTTATTTTTCTGAAGGCATATAGGTGATTTCAAACCAAAGTCTTCAGAAACAAAATGCTTTTCCTGTTGGCTTTCTTTGAATAAATGTGTGCCTATTATATTTATTAAGTCACTAATAGTTTTAAACTATATTTATTTCCTTTGGACTAAAATTCATTTATATTCACTATTCAATGAATACATATATAATTATACATAATTAATATTTTACATGACTATATCTAAAATACAAATACTTGCTTCTCTACTGAAGTCTATCCTACATTATTTCTGCAGTAATATGAGGTGGCATATAAAATATACAACTAGTAGAATGAGATGACAAAATCATGGAAATGCATAAATCTGGATGTAAGTTTAGCATATGGGTCAATACAGTATCTAGGTATTAGCTATAAATTTTATTATGAGCTCCATAGCAGCCAAAGAAAAGAAAGAAATGTGTATATTTCAGGGTTTCATAATACCCAGGAGGTTAACAACAATTTCTCATGTGGGCCATAACTTTTATAGGTACTGAGACTAAGGTGTACTGTGTGTTGGAGAACACTACATAAAAACATCCCTGTGATAATCACAGTAGTATATATTACATGTGGCTGTTTTTCACTGTGAAGGTTAATGATGAAATAAAATGAAACCAATTCTCTAGAGCCAAAATACAGTGTATTAGGTGCACCCACACCCCTTCCCAATGTTGTCATGATTCAAGGTTAAACTTCAAAATATTTAGAGCAGCCATACTCAAAAAATGTTCTGTAGAATATTAATTTTGAGTATATTTATTGAAAAAGTCTTTCCAGAGTCCTAGAAAGCTAGAGGAAGAACTACTAATTTAGGTTGTCTTAGCTCTATCTCTGTTTTCTCCCAATGGATGATATGGACTTTTTAAAGTGAATATGAGGTAGCAAAAGGGATCAGTATGGTAAATATGCCCTGGATTAACAGAACATAGACTGTTGATACAAATTCTAGAACTAGTATAGAAGCCCCAAGTGTACAAGGAGAGCAGTTAAGTCCAGCTTCTCAGATCAAGTGAAAGCCCCCTATAGGTAATGTTCCTTCACTTAGAGACCTTTGGTAGAAGAAAGCCAGATTCAGATCTAATGCAGACCTGGTGAGCTATCCAAATTCTGTTCAAGTTCTCTGTCTTTTGGCTAAACAAATTAGAAACTTAATTTTTTAATCATGTGAATGCATGCACACAGGTAATTTTGACTGTTATTCTGCCCCCCCCCCAAATGATGCACACATTATTAAATCAGTGCTACAAGGATAAAGGTTTCATGGACCAGTATGATTAAGAATAAGGTTTTTCGGGGCGCCTGGGTGGCTCAGTGGGTTAAAGCCTCTGCCTTTGGCTCAGGTCATGATCCCATGGTCCTGGGATTGAGCCCCGCATCGGGCTCTCTGCTCAGCAGGGAGCCTGCTTCCTCCTCTCTCTCTCTCTGCCTGCCTCTCTACTTGTGATCTCTCTGTCAAATAAATAAAATTAAAAAAAAAAAGAATAAGGTTTTTCTCTTTGCTTCATTCATTTCAAAAATTTTCTAACAAGAAAAAAGTTCTTGTTACTATATTGTGTTGTCACTTTTCACAAAGTGTAATTCTGCAATTTTAATCATTGTATTTTACTCAGATTGAGTCTTGATTGTAAGATGGTAAATACCTTTTAAAGATACACACAGAAACTGATTTCAATTATATCTAGTTCAGGGGGAAAATGTAACAAATTGGATAGTTGATTTTTTCCTTCTAACTGAAGCAGATTATTTTGAAATTTTTGGAGAGCACATTGCTTTGAATTTAAAAGTTGACCTGAAATTGATGGGGTTATGACAATATCCTATCGGAAGATTTTCTAAATCTATTAAGGTATTTCTAAAACATTACATTTGTGCCCATGTTCTTTAGTGACATATTTTGGAACCATTTAAAGGTATGTTTCATAAATACATTCTCTGAAATACTCAGTGGTACTTTGTAATCCTTAATCAAATTATTCCTGGCTGTTACTATTTTAATGAAATTCATATTGACATTCCTAAATAAGAAAATGAAAACCTGGTTTGTATTTTTAAATTGAATTTGATTAGTGTCTTAATTCCTTTATGTTTATCTGAACATCAAGGGTTTATGTGACCTTGGTCTCTAATCCATTGATGAATTATGCTCATTTATCTCTCAAACTCCTGGGAGAGTTGAGCAGGAAGCCCTGAAACCTGAAATGATTTTCTCAAGTTGGCAGAGTCCATCAGTTCTGGAACAAGGTCTCACAATCCAGGTCTCTGGCTCTCTGCTCCGGAGTATCTGCCCATTACCCTATTTAACCTTGCTAAGATTGAAGACTTCATGTTTGGTGGGTTAAATTTTATGGAATAAAGACTGCATTCTGGTATGTCAGTTGAGGCAGCAACTTCATTGAAAAAGGCAAAGTTTAGTTCTCAGTTGCTGTTTTATTCCTGAAATCTTTTTAACAGGGAAATAGAATTTGCTATGAACACTAACCCTATTTGAGTATTTTGTTAAGTTGTATTTGCTTTTCATTATTTCCTGTGAAATCACAATATTCTACAATTTACCATGAGATAAATGTCCATCATTTGGGAGGGGAATGAAACTTTGGAATGCTACTAGTGTCTTCATTAAAAAAAAAAAAGTATTTAGTACATGTGGGAGAAAATAACTATTAAGACATTGGGTTATTGTTCCTGTTGATCATGTTTTCATTAGGGCTTGAGACTGTGGACTCTGAAAAACAAACTGAGGGCTTTGGAGGGGAGGGAAAGGGGGTTGGGTGAGCATGGTAGTGGGTATTATGGAGGGCACATATTGCATGGTGCACTCGGTGTGGTGCATAAACAATGAATTCTGGAACACTGAAAAGAAATAAAATAAAATGAAAAATCAAAAAATCAAAAATAAAAATAAAAAATGCTTTTAGCTTAGGTTTTAGGTTATTTTTAAATTAACCTGATAATCTAAAAATGAAGGAAAAAATGTGAAGAGTTATAGCTCCCTTTGCCACTCTGGATTTGAAAATGTATTTATGGGTTCCTCACTGGTGGATTTATTTATTTATTTTTTTTTTATAAACATATATTTTTATCCCCAGGGGTATAGGTCTGTGAATCGCCAGGTTTACACACTTCACAGCACTCACCAAAGCACATACCCTCCCCAGTGTCCATAAACCCACTCCCCTTCTCCCAACCCCCCTCCCCCCCAGCAACCCTCAGTTTGTTTTATGAGATTAAGAGTCACTTATGGTTTGTCTCCCTCCCAATCCCATCTTGTTTCATTTATTCTTCTCCTACCCACTTAAGCCCCCATGTTGCATCACCACTTCCTCATATCAGGGAGATCATAGGATAGTTGTCTTTCTCTGCTTGACTTATTTCGCTAAGCATGATATGCTCTAGTTCCATCCATGTTGTCGCAAATGGCAAGATTTCATTTCTTTTGATGGCTGCAGAGTATTCCATTGTGTATATATACCACATCTTCTTTTTTTTTTTTAATTTTTTATTTTTTATAAACATATATTTTTATCCCCTGGGGTACAGGTCTGTGAATCACCAGGCTTACACACTTCACAGCACTCACCAAATCACATACCCTCCCCAATGTCCATAATCCCACCCCCTTCTCCCAAACCCCCTCCCCCCGGCAACCTCAGTTTGTTTTGTGAGATTAAGAGTCACTTATGGTTTGTCTCCCTCCCAATCCCATCTTCATTCATTTATTCTTCTCGTACCCACTTAAGCCCCCATGTTGCATCACCACTTCCTCATATCAGGGAGATCATAGGATAGTTGTCTTTCTCTGCTTGACTTATTTCGCTAAGCATGATACGCTCTAGTTCCATCCATGTTGTTGCAAATGGCAAGATTTCATTTCTTTTGATGGCTGCATAGTATTCCATTGTGTATATATACCACATCTTCTTGATCCATTCATCTGTTGATGGACATCTAGGTTCTTTCCATAGTTTGGCTATTGTGGACATTGCTGCTATAAACATTCGGGTGCACGTGTCCCTTTGGATCACTACATTTGTATCTTTAGGGTAAATACCCAATAGTGCAATTGCTGGGTCATAGGGCAGTTCTATTTTCAACATTTTGAGGAACCTCCATGCTGTTTTCCAGAGTGGCTGCACCAGCTTGCATTCCCACCAACAGTGTAGGAGGGTTCCCCTTTCTCCGCATCCTCGCCAGCATCTGTCATTTCCTGACTTGTTGATTTTAGCCATTCTGACTGGTGTGAGGTGATATCTCATTGTGGTTTTGATTTGTATTTCCCTGATGCCGAGTGATATGGAGCACTTTTTCATGTGTCTGTTGGCCATCTGGATGTCTTCTTTGCAGAAATGTCTGTTCATGTCTTCTGCCCATTTCTTGATTGGATTATTTGTTCTTTGGGTGTTGAGTTTGCTAAGTTCTTTATAGATTCTGGACACTAGTCCTTTATCTGATATGTCGTTTGCAAATATCTTCTCCCATTCTGTCAGTTGTCTTTTGATTTTGTTAACTGTTTCCTTTGCTGTGCAAAAGCTTTTGATCTTGATGAAATCCCAGTAGTTCATTTTTTCCCTTGCTTCCCTTGCCTTTTGCGTTGTTCCTAGGAAGATGTTGCTGCGGCAGAGGTCGAAGAGGTTGCTGCCCGTGTTCTCCTCAAGGATTTTGATGGATTCCTTTCGTACATTGAGATCCTTCATCCATTTTGAGTCTATTTTTGTGTGTGGTGTAAGGAAATGGTCCAATTTCATTTTTCGGCATGTGGCTGTCCAATTTTCCCAGCACCATTTATTGAAAAGGCTGTCTTTTTTCCATTACACATTCTTTCCTGCTTTGTCGAAGATTAGTTGACCATAGATTTGAGGGTCTATTTCTGGGCTCTCTATTCTGTTCCATTGATCTATGTGTCTGTTTTTGTGCCAGTACCATGCTGTCTTGATGATGACAGCTTTGTAATAGAGCTTGAAGTCCGGAATTGTGATGCCACCAACGTTGGCTTTCTTTTTCAATATCCCTTTGGCTATTCGAGGTCTTTTCTGGTTCCATATAAATTTTAGAATTATTTGTTCCATTTCTTTGAAAAAGATGGATGGTACTTTGATAGGAATTGCATTAAATGTGTAGATTGCTTTAGGTAGCATAGACATTTTCACAATATTTATTGTGAACCTTATCTATGTTTTTGAAATAGTTTGGGAAGAATATGTATTAATTCCTCTGTAAATGTTTGGTAGAATTCTCCCATGAGGCCTCTGGTCCTGGACTTTGTTGGGCGTTTTTAGATTACAGATTTATTTTTATTTCTGGTTATCAGTGTGTTCAAGTCAAATTTTCTATTTCTTCCTGATTAATCTTTGGGAGGTTATATGTTTCCTGGAATTTATCCTTTTTTTCTAGGTTTTCCATATTGTTGGCATGAAATTTTTCATAATAGTCTCTTAAAATTCTTTGTATATTTGTGGTATGTTATTTCTCCACTTTCATCTTTGATTTTATATACTTGAGTCATTCCCCTTTCCTTTTTTTTTAAAGATGAGTGTGCCTAAAAGTTTATCAATTTTGTTGATCTCTTCAACAAACTTCTTCGGGTTTCATTGATCTGTTCTGTTGGGTTTTTTTGTTTCTATTTCATTTATTTCTGCTTCAATCTTTATTTCCTCCCTTCTACTGATTTTGGGTTTTGCTTGTTCTTTTTCTTTAGGTGAAAGTTTGGTTGTCTATTTGAGATTTTTCTTATTTTTATAAACTTAAGTTACATCATTTTATTTTATTTTACTTGTTATCTGAGAGAGCCAGAAAATGTGAGGGTGAGAGAGATAGCATGAGCGGGGGGGGTGGGGAGGGCAGAGGGAGCAGCAGACTCTCCTCTGAGCAGGGAGCCCAATGCAGGGCTCCATCCCAGAACCCTGGGATCATGACCTGAGCCAAAGGCAAACGTTTCACTGACTGAACCACGCAGGCACCCTGAGTTTTCTTGCTTCTTGATGAAGGCCTATATTGCCATCAACTTTCCTCTGAGAACTGTTTTGCTGCATCCCAAAGATTCTGGAAAATTGTATTTTTATTTTCATTCACCTCTATGTATTTTTGGATATCTTTTTTGAATTTTTGGTTGACCAATTCATTGTTGAGTAGCATATTATTTAACCTCCATGTATTTATGGTATTTGCAGATTTTTGCTAGTGGTCTATTTCTAGTTTCATAGTGTTGTAGTTGGAAAAGATGCATATTATGACTTTGATCTTTTTGAATTTGTTAAGACTTGTTTTGTGGCCTAATAAATGATCATTTTGGAAAAATAGTCCATGTGTACTTGAGAAGAATGTGTATTCCATTTCAGGATGGAATGTTCTTAATGTATGTTAAATCCATGTGGTCCAATGTGTCATCCACAGCCACCATTTCCTTGTTGCTTCTCTGTTGGGATTATCTCTGGAGGTGTTAAATTTCCCTACAATTATTGCATTACTATTGATTGACTCCTTTATGTTTGTTGTTAGGTGCTTTATATATTTGGGTGCTCCTGTGTTGGGTACATAAATTATTTCCAATTGTTATGTCTCTTCATTGGATTTTTCCCTTTATGATTATGTCCTTTATCTCTTAGAACAGTCTTTAAAGTTTATTTTATCTGACATGAGTATTGCTACCCCTGCTTTCCATTTGCATGATAAATACTCCATTTCTTCATTTTCAATATGCATGTGTCTTTAGGTCTGAAATGATTTTCTTATAGGCAGCATATAGATGAGTCTTATATTTTTTTGTCCATTTCATCACCCTGTATTTTTTGATTGGAGAATTTAATCCCTTTACATTTAAAGTAATTATTGATAGGTATTCACTTACTACCAATTTTTTACTTGTTTTGTGGTTCTTAGTGTTGTTTTTCTCTGTTTCTTTCTGTCTTCTTTCACCATTTCTTTGCATTCTTTAGTGATAGACTTGTATTTCTTTCCCTTCATTTTTGCATAGCTTACTGGTCTTTGATTTGTGATTACCATTTGATTTTTATGTAACACCTTCTACATATAGTAGGTCTACATTATGTTGAAAGTTCCTTAAAACTGAACCCGTTCTTTATCACCCATCCCCGATTTGTATATATGGTATCTTATATCCTTTTATGCTGTGAGTCCCTTAGTTCCTAAAATCTGAACCCATTCTTTATCCCCCATCCCCAATTTATATGTATGGTATCTCTATTATATCCTTTTATGTTGTGAGTTCTTGACTAATTTTTATAGATATCCTTAATTTTACTGCTTATGTGCTTCCTAGTTTTCTTGCTCCTACTGAGGGTCTTTCCTTTCCATTTAGAGTCTCTTACAGGGTTTAACATTTCTTTAGTGGTCTCAAAGTCTTTTAACTTTTGTTGTTCTGGGTAAGTCTTTATTTCTTTTTATTCTGAACGATAGCCTTATTGGATGGAGTTCTTGGTTGCAGGGTGGGTTTTTTGTTGTTGTTTGTTTGTTTGTTTGTTTTTCCTGAACTTTGAATATATCATGCCATTCTCTTCTGTCCTTCAAAATTTCTGCTGAAAAATTAGCTGATAGCTTTATGGGGTTTTCCTTGTGTGCAACTATTTTCTTTTTCTTTTGCTGCTTTTAGAATTTTTTAAAAAGATTTTTTTATTTCTTTATTTAATAGAGAGAGAGATCACAAGTAGGCAGAGAGGCAGGCAGAGAGAGGGGGAAGCCGGCTCCCAACTGTGCAGAGAGCCCAATGTGGGGCTCGATCCCAGGACCCTGAGATCACGACCTGAGTTGAAAGCAGAGGGTTAACACACTGAGCCACCCAGGTGCCCTCTTTTGCTGCTTTAAAAGTTCTCTCCTTACCACTACTTTTTGCCATTTTAATGACGATGTGTATTGGTGTGGACCTCCTTGGATTGATTTTTTTTTTTTTTTTTAATTGGCAGGGAGGTCTCTCTGTGCCTTATAGATCTGGTTTTCTTTTTCCTTTCCCAGATTTGGGAAGTTTTTATATGTTAATTCTTCAGATAAATTTTCTGCCCCCTTTTCTCTCTTTTCTACTTTTTGGATCCTTATAATGTGAATCTTTTTAAGCTTAATAGTGTCGCTAAGTTCCCTACATATATTTCCATTTATTACTTTTTTTTTTCTGTCTCTTTTATCACCTTGTTTTATTTCCATTAGATCACTGATCCTTGATTGCTTTCCTCTGTCATTGATCCATTCTTCTGCTTCCTCAAGTCTAGTATTTATTCCATCTAGAGTGTTTTATTTTATTTATTTTTTTTTTATTTTCAGTTGTCCAACATATAGTACATCCTTAGTTTTTGATGTAGTGTTCAACAATTCCTAAGTTGCATATAACAGCCAGTGCTCATCACAACACGTGCCCTCCTTAATACACATCACCCAGCTATCCCTTCCCCCCACTCCGCTCCCTTCAGTAACCCTCAGTTTGTTTCCCAGAGTCCAGAGTCTCTCATGGTTTGTCTCCCTCAATGATTTCTTCCCCTTCAGTTTTCCCTCCCTTCTGTGGTCATCTGAGCTATTCCTTATATTCCACATATGAGTGAAGCCATATGATAATTGTCTTTCTCTGTTTGACTTATTTCACTTAGTGTAATCCCCTTCAGTTCCATCCATGTTGATGAAATGGTGTGTACTATTCCATTTCTGATGGCTGAGTACTATTCCATTGTATATATGAACCACATCTTTTCTTTATCCATTCATCTATTGAGGGATATCATGGCTCTGTGTGTTTTTAATTTCATTTTTTAAGTTCTACACTCTGATTGGTTTTTTGTTTTTTATATCTTTGTTATAGGTTTCACTGAGATCCTCTATTCTTCTCAAAGCCAGTAAGTCTCTTTATGATCATTATTTTAAGTTCTTTATCACACACATTACTCATTTCCAATTCATTTAGGTCTTTTGCTGTGATTTTTTTCCCCTGTTCTTTCATTTGGGACATTTTTCTAACTCACTGTGTCCATTTGGTCTAACTCACTGTGTCCATTTCTTTTAGGAAAGTCAGCTACATCTTTTGCTCATGATTAGTGGCTTTAGATATCCTTTAATACCTTGCCATGAAATGTCCCTGTTCCCCAGAATCTGTCCTTTCAGGCACGTCCTCTATGTGTGTTGCTTGTGTCCTACTATTGGGACTATGCCACTTTTGCCTTCAGTTTTGTCATCTCCAGTGGTCCTCTTCACCTATTATGGGTGGGGTTTGGTTTCTTTGTTGTTAGTAGGCAAGTCTGTTTCTGCCTTGGGGTTAAGTCAGACCAGACCTTTGCCAGAGATATAGTAGTCCCAAAGAATAAAAGAATATAGGGGCAGGGCTTATGGTACCAGCAATAATTACACTGGTGGAAGGGGACCTATAGCTGCCATGACTGAAGCTGGCTTGGTTGGAGGGGCAGATCTACAGAGTGTATGCACCTGGGGCACAATCTTACCAAGGTTTGTGTGAATCTGTCGTAGGAGAGGACCTAGAACTGAGGTGTGGCCAGAGCGGGTATTTCTATAGGGGAATATGGAGGTGGGGAACACTGTTACAAAGTTAGGTAGTGGGTGTTGCCACTGAGCTGGGGCCCTTGTGTGTTTATGCTGGGAGTTTGGAAGGGAAATGGTGCCTACCATCTCCTTTGTTTCTGGAGAAGTGTCCCAGTGATCCCTGCCCATGCAGCACAGGCACTGAGATGAGTAAACATACTCTCCCTCCTATATGTCCTGGATGTTTTTCAAACTGCCGCTTCTATGTTCTATCTCCACAGCATTGTTTGTTGTGCTGTCCCTTAAAGAGTGGGAACTCCAGTTTTCTCCTGCCCTCCCATCTCTCCTAGGAGCCTGCTGATTTTTAACATTCCAGGCTTTAAGTCTTACTGGTTGTATGAACTCACAAAATTCGACCTTCTGGTTTTCAAAGCTGAATGTTAAGGGGTTTGTTTTCCCTGTGTGGGGTCCCTAGTGTGAGAGTCTGTTTCTTTCCCCTCTTAGCCCCAATGGTGTCCATTCCTCCAACAAACAATCCCCTGGATGCATCCCTGCCTCCTGCAGACATTCCCCCAGGCACACTGATCTCCTGATTATTTGTCTACCCTTCCTGTCCTCTTCTATGAGGCCTTTGCTGTTCATTTAGCTGTGAAGTGTTTATTTTGCCCATTTTGTAATTTGGGGGGTTATTTACACAGGTGTGGCTGTTAACTAGTTGACTTCATGGTATGAGGTTAGCTTAGGGTCCTTCTACTCTGTCATCTTTCTTGAAATTCCACTTAAAGTTCTATTCTGTTGTGTTTTGTTTTAGCTCTGTATTGTGTAGGTAATGTCCATACGACTTAGCATAGTGCATGATGTGGACTGACCCCAGCAGACTGCTTCAGTCTCAGGTTTCAACATTATCTAAGACAAATCACAAGTTCTTCCTGCCATACTGTTTGAAGTCTCCTGAATCTTATTTCATGCCTAGATCAATGCCCATAAACACTGGTTCTAGCTCTCGGGGTTGCCCTTTACTTTTTTTTTTTCCCCCTCAGATAATAATTACTTACCCTTCAAGCCTCGGTTCAACATTCATACCTTTGAAGAAAACTTGCCAAATATCCATTATTCCATGTCTGGTTTAGAGGCCTATTCCATGGTTTTAATACCACTCTGGAAATAGCTCTGACTTCATCACTCCTGTTTCTAATCATCCATTTATCCACTTGTTAACTTGTTTTTTGTTTTTTGTTTTTTTTTAGAAAGATTATATTTCTTATACTAAGGAGGGCTAGCACCTACCTCATTTCCTAAGTATTATTGAATAAAGTAATACACTAATTTTTACAGGTTGTCACAACATAGGAAAATATTTAAGTTTTCTTTTTGAGTGGATTTTCATAGTTATCTGCCTTTAAATTCCATATTAGTAGCTATTCATAAGATTGCTGATTATTTATCATGTGTTGATACAGAATATTTGGTATTTGAATCTTTTCATTTTACCATGCATATTTGTGTGGTACTTTAAGTATTGACATTATTCAAATGTAGCTTTTTATAAATTTCCACTGAAATTACTTTTAAATTAAATAGTTTTTGGCATCACATGTATCTTAAGAATCTACCTTGGCTCATCCACTCAAAATAGTCTGTTGTGTTATACTTCACATCATGAAAATTATTTTTATTTTATGTATGGTCCAGTAAAGCCTTTGACATTTTAAATATTTTGTTTATTTATTTGATAGAGATCACAAGTAGGCAGAGAGGCAGGCAGAGAAAGAGGAAGGGAAACAGGCTTCCGGCTGAGCAGAGAGCCCATTGTGCTCAATGCGGGGCTCGATCCCAGAACCCCGGGACCATGACCTGAGCTGAAGGCAGAGGCTTTAACCCACTAAGCCACCCAACCACCCCAGCCTTTGACATTTTAAAATCATTTTGTGTATACTTATGTTCCAATTTTATATCTTTTTGGTATATCTTTATATCACTTTAAACCATTTTGGTATATCTAATATTCCTATTTTATATATTTTTGGTGTAAGGAAGACTAGAATTAATAATGAAGAAGCCTAAATTTGGGTCCTGAATGTAGCCATAATTCTGTTTGCAAACTAATATCTTTGTCTCTCTCTACCTCGGTTTCCTTCTCTCGGTACTACATTTTGATGATTCTATATTCTGTTCTTTTGTGGTGTTAGGATACTTTCATTTTTCTGGGCACAGCATATACAACATTGAACCAAAGTAAAAGTTCCCACTCTGCTAGGACTTCCTCTAAGAGAAGGGGAACATAAATAGTACTTTGTAAAAGAAAAGTGCCGTGATTGTCCTGTAGGTACATCTGCCATTGGGTTAAGTATTCCTTAGTCCACAAACATCAGTGTTTCTCAAGGACTAAGTGAAAAAAATATTGGTTGACTTTAAGACTAAAACTCTGACCCCCAAAGCAAAATCATGTACATTCTGCTGATTACTTATACAAAAGCACATAGGATTCTTAAGTTTACTCATCAAGTGTGTATATAACATCTCATTGTGGTTTAGGCTCCTTCAGCCATTTTATTCTAGCAAAATTTAGGAAGTTCTCATTAAGCTGAAAAATAATTCTTGATTTTCCTGTAGATTCTGTGATCTTTAATTTTTTTTATTGTTATCTTAGCTTTACCTGCTGAGTTTGTTGATGGGTAAATTGATTTACTAATAACCTACTGTATATTATGTCTGTGATAGTTGAGTCTTCTCAAAATTAAAATTTAAAAAAATATTAAAACAATACTAAAATAACTATGCTAAAAACTTTTTAAATCTTTAATTATCCTGTATCTTAAAAAGTTAAACCTATCTAATCTTTAGATTCATGGGCAAAAATAGTTACTGGGAGGAAAAGAGGTAACATTTTGCCTTCTTTTTTTTTTTTTTTTTTTTTTTTTTATTTATTTATTTGAGAGAGAGACAGTGAGAGAGAGCACGAGAGGCGAGAAGGTCAGAGGGAGAAGCAGACTCCCCATGGAGCTGGGAGCCTGATGCGGGACTCGATCCCGGGACTCCGGGACAATGACCTGAGCCGAAGGCAGTTGCTTAACCAACTGAGCCACCCAGGCACCCCAACATTTTGCCTTCTTAAAAATAACTTGCTAAGAGACAAGAAGTAAATGTGGCAGCATACATCTGCAGGTGGAAATTGAAGTAATGTGTAAGGAATTCAAGAAATCCAATTGGCATAATTAACTCTATCATAAATGTGTGGATTATGGTAAGTACATGATCCATGAATGACTTGCATCCTTCTTATCACAGCATTGCTCTAGTCTACCTAACACATACTGGTCTGGCTGTGCTTGCAGAAAGCAAGCTCTTTTGAATATGAAGATGACTGAGACAATAGGGAAAGTATCTTGTGTATATACACAAATCTGTACAAATATTTTAACATAAAATGTTTAGTAGTTTTGTTTTAGAACATTGAGAGTTGATGGTACTGTGAAGCAAATGTTAGTTTTTTTTTTTGAGGTGATGGTAATTTCACTCATTTATGTTTGTCTTCCTTTTTAAATAAATAGTTACCCAGAGTCTATCCTAAGCTAAGGATACTTTCATATATAGAGGATTATATAGACTAGAGAGTAATTGCAGGGCTTTAGAGGTAAAATATCCCTGGATTTATATTCCAGCTTGGTCTTTTTTCAGCTATATAATCTTAAATGATCTGCCGTGGTCTTTAATTTTCTTCATGTGTTTGTCAGCTATTGCTGCAATAATGTTACATGACAATAACCAATAATCTCTGTTGTTTAGAATAAAAAACATCACTTTCTCAAGCTGTGTGTGTTCATTTCTGTTCCGTGGGACTCCACTTTCTGAAAATAAGAGGTATTTGGGCAGTGCTTTTGCCAAAAACAGATGAGAACTACAAGGAATCCAGCCAAACCGTGCAAGACACTGAAAGGTTGTGTTTATATTCCATTGTCAAAAGGACATCACATGGCCAAGCCTGATATCAAAGAGGCAAGGAAATAAACTTCTCCCATAGAGATTGAGAATAATAATTAGTTCCTAGGGGCGCCTGGGTGGCTCAGTCATTAAGCATCTGCCTTGGGCTCTGGTCATGATTACAGGGTTCTGGGATTGAGCCCTGTATCCAGCTCCCTGCTCCACAGGAGGCCTGCTTCTCCCTCTCCCACTCCCCCTGCTAATATTCTTGCTCTTGCTACCACTCTTGCTCTCTGTCAAATAAACACATGAAATCTTTTTTAAAAAGATTAGTCCCAATGTCTATGCTACCTAAAGCAATCTACACATTTAATGCAATTCTTACCAAAGTACCATCCATCTTTTTCAAAGAAATGGAACAAATAATCCTAAAATTTATATGGAACCAGAAAAGACCTCGAATAGCCAAAGGGATATTGAAAAAGAAAGCCAACATTGGTGGCATCACAATTCCGGACTTCAAGCTCTATTACAAAGCTGTCATCATCAAGACAGCATGGTACTGGCACAAAAACAGAAACATAGATCAGTGGAACAGAATAGAGAGCCCAGAAATAGACCCTCCACTCTACAGTCAACTAATCTTTGACAAAGCAGGAAAGAATGTCCAATGGAAAAAAGACAGCCTCTTCAATAAATGGTGCTGGGAAAATTGGACAGCCACATGCAGAAAAATGAAATTGGACCATTTCCTTACACCACACACAAAAATAGACTCAAAATGGATGAAGGACCTCAATGTGCGAAAGGAATCCATCAAAATCCTTGAGGAGAACACAGGCAGCAACCTCTTCGACCTCAGCCGCAGCAACATCTTCCTAGGAACAACGCCAAAGGCAAGGGAAGCAAGGGCAAAAATGAACTATTGGGATTTCATCAAGATCAAAAGCTTTTGCACAGCAAAGGAAACAGTTAAGAAAATCAAAAGACAACTGACAGAATGGGAGAAGATATTTGCAAATGACATATCAGATAAAGGACTAGTGTTCACAATCTATAAAGAACTTAGAAGATATTTGCAAACGACATATCAGATAAAGGACTAGTGTCCAGAATCTATAAAGAACTTAGCAAACTCAACACCCAAAGAACAAATAATCCAATCAAGAAATGGGCAGAGGACATGAACAGACATTTCTGCAAAGAAGACATCCAAATGGCCAACAGACACATGAAAAAGTGCTCCATATCACTCGGCATCAGGGAAATTCAAATCACAATGAGATATCACCTCACACCAGTCAGAATGGCTAAAATCCACAAGTCAGGAAATGACAGATGCTGGCGAGGATGCAGAGAAAGGGGAACCCTCCTACACTGTTGGTGGGAATGCAAGCTGGTGCAGCCACTCTGGAAGACAGCATGGAGGTTCCTCAAAATGTTGAAAATAGAACTGCCCTATGACCCAGCAATTGCACTACTGGGTATTTACCCTAAAGATACAAACGTAGTGATCCGAAGGGGCACGTGCACCCGAATGTTTATAGCAGCAATGTCCACAATAGCCAAACTATGGAAAGAACCTAGATGTCCCTCAACAGATGAATGGATCAAGAAGATGTGGTATATATACACAATGGAATACTATGCAGCCATCAAAAGAAATGGAATCTTGCCATTTGCGACAACATGGATGGAACTAGAGCGTATCATGCTTAGCGAAATAAGTCAAGCAGAGAAAGACAACTATCATATGATCTCCCTGATATGAGGAAGTGGTGATGCAACATGGGGGCTTAAGTGGATAGGAGAAGAATAAATGAAACAAGATGGAATTGGGAGGGAGACAAACCATAAGTGACTCTTAATCTCACAAAACAGAGGGTTGCTGGGAGGAGGGGGGTTGGGAGAAGGGGGTGGGATTATGGACACTGGGGAGGGTATGTGCTTTGGTGAGTGCTGTGAAGTGTGTAAACCTGGTGATTCACAGACCTGTACCCCTGGGGATAAAAATACATGTTTATAAAAAAATAAAAAATTTAAAAAAAATTAAAATATAAAAAGATTAGTTCCTATATATTCACCATATCTAACTATAAATTTAAATGTATTAGGCCTCTTATGAGTTTTTACAATATATAAATGAAAAAAATTTTAAAACCTGTTTTTAGATAAGTGGTATAACCTCACATGAAATAAGAAGAGGGTGTAGAATGATCTTTTTCTAGCCTAGAAATAAATCATTGAGATCATGATGGCATAGCATATATGCTTTAGTTAAGGCAAGGAGAGTAGCGAGTTCAGTGGAGAATATAGAGAGGGTACTATAAAATCAGTATAGTATTTAGAGCTCTGGGGATGAAGTTGTCAGGGACAAAGCTTGTGTGGGTAATATCTGTTTATTTTTTTAAGAAAATTAATAGATATATAAGGATGCAAAGTAACTTTTCCAAATGTATCAAGCTGTCCACTTCTGAGATAGAAGTTTAACACAATTTTTGGTCTCCATCACTGTGGGCTTTTAGCACTAGGCAATGCCCATTCCCTCTTATTTCTGGTGGTCTTCAGAGACCTCCTCTAAATACTTACTGTACTTGAGAAAATAGGAAGTTTGGACCTAGATGATAGATTACTATAAGAAAATGGGGGACACCTGGGTGACTCAGTCAGTTAAGTGTCTGTCTTTGGCTCAGGTCAAGATCTCAGGGTCCTGGGTTTGAGTACCTCATTGGGCTCCTTGCTCAGTAGGGAGCCTGCTTCTCACTCTGCGTGCTGCTCACTGTGCTCGTGCACTCCCTCTCTCTCTCTTTCTGAAAAATAAATAAAATCTTTTAAAAAAATGGGAAAAATTGACTAGGACTTAATTCATTTGCCCTGTATGCCTGTATTGTTTTTAAAAAATTTTTGAGGTATAATTGATTAGCATTAAATTAATTTGGGAGTGTATGACATAATGACTCAATATTTGTATAAACTGCAAAATGATCACCACAGTAAGTTGATTTAAAATCCACCAGAACACATAGTTAATTTTTATTGTGATAAAAACTTTTAAGATCTTCTTTCTTAGGAACTTACAAATAGACAATACAGTGTCATTACCTACAGTCACCATGTTCTACATTATAGGTCTATGACTTATTTTTTTTTTAATCCATCAGACTTCAATGTGAAGATATCACTGTATTAGAATTTTCTAATATTAGTATGCATACGAGTAACCTGAGGGCTGTGTTAAAAATATAAGTTCATGACCCCTGGATTTCTGAAGTTCAGAAAGCTATATATTTTTTTTAAATTTTTAATTATATTCAGTTAGCCAACAGAGTACAAACTAAGTTCTTGTTGCAGTGTTCAATGATTCATTAGTGCTTTTATAACAGGCATATTGTACTTTTTGAATTCCCTTTGTCTGTCCCTCCCCCACCTCTGGCAACAACCATTCTTTTTTTTTTTTTTTAAGGATTTTTATTTATTTATTTGAGAGAGAGAGAGATAAGTAGGCAGAGAGGCAGGCAGAGAGAAAGGGGGAAGCAGACTCCCCGCCGAGCAGAGAGCCCGATGCGGGGCTCAATCCCAGGACCCTGGGATCATGACCTGAGCCGAAGGCAGAGGCTTAACCCACTGAGCCACCCAGGTGCCCCTGGCAACAACCACTCTATACCCTATACGTATAACTTTGGTTGTTTTAATTTTTAGATGGCACAGATGTGTGGTATCTTACAGTATTTATTTTTCTCTGTTTGACTTATTTTATTTAGCATAGGGCCCTCAGGGTCCATCCGTGTTGTCACAAATGGAAAGTTTTCATTCTGTTTCATGGCAGAATAATATTCTATACACACACATCACATTTTCTTTATCTGTAAGTGGGCACTTATGTTGCTTCCACTTCTTAGTTACTGCAAATAACACTTCAATGAACATGGGGGTGTGGATATCATTTTGAATTAGTGTTTTCATTTTCTTTGGATAAATACCCAGAAGTAGCATTACTGGATCATATGATAGTTCTGTTTTTATTTTTTTGAGGAACTTCGATACTGTTTGCCATAGTGGATGCAACAATTTACATTCCCACCAACAGTGTATGAGGGATTGCTTTTCTTGACATACTTGTCAACACTTTTTTTCTTGTCCTTTTGATAATAACCATTTTGAGATGTGTGAAATCATATCTCATTGTGGTTTTAATATGCATTTCCCTGATTAGTAATGCCAGGTATCTTTTTAAGTACTCTTTGGTCATTTATATGTCATCTTTGAAAACAACAAAAAAAGCCTGTTCAGATTTTCTGCCAACTTTTTAATCAGATTGATTTTTGCTGTTGAATTATAGGAGTTATTTATATGTTTTGGATATTAACCCCTATGAGATATTATGTCTAAATGCTTAAAAAGTTTATATTACTAAACCATATTAAATTGCCACTTTTGGCAAAAGTTGTTAATACTTTTGATTTTATAATATTCAAACTTAATACATTTTCATTTTACTTTGATAATTTTAATTTTGTGTTAGAGAAAATCCTCTATCATTCAACATAAACTATAGTTTTGTCTCAATGAGTTACCACAGAAAGGCCCCAGACCTGTTTCATTCAAGTCAGAAATATTTTTTCCTACAATTAGGAGTTATAGTAAAGGTTTATGACACATTGGAATACTATTTTTGGGGAATTTGATTGTAAGGAAAACATAACAGGAAACAATGGAAATCCGGGTTACAGTATTTTGATATGTATACATATTTTTAAAGGCATGTGTATGCATGATTATAGATATATAAGTGTACCTTTATATATTCATCTGTATCATTTTAATCAAAACATTTGTGTGAGGTCTTTCCAGCAGATGTCAGAAGTAGTCATCTCTGGAACAAGATATATTTAGAAAGAAGGTATTAGAAATCCTCCTCTTGAAGAGAATCCTATAGAAGTGGGTAGGGAGATGAGCAAATAAAGGAGTAAAGAAGTTTAAGTTTAAAAAAAGAAGTCTATAGATAGGAGTGAAGAAAATTGAGTGCAGTGATTTTGTTATTTATAATCAATAGAAATGATGTTTTCTTGAGGGATTTAGAGTTGCTGCCACAGAAGATTAAAGTGGATTGCATTAAATCATTAAAAATAAGGATAAACCTGTAACTCTTAATATTTGCAGGTTAATGTCCATAGATAGTGGCATGGGTTTTTAAATAAATTTCATGTGATCTACCCATTAACAGTAGTCAAAACCCTTTTATACAAAATTAAAGCTAAATAGTCAAACCAGCATGAACTTTAAACACTGAAGCAAACCTACTTAATCTCAAGGTAATAGTATATTCATTTTGACCTCTCAAGATTCAAATGATTGTTCCTAACCTAAAAAAAGTTTGGAAGCTTAGAAACACATCTCAGTCTGTGATTGTAGTTAAATATATATTTTAGTGTTCTTCCCTATTTCAAAATAGTACCGTATAGTCTTTTACTTTTCTAACAAGATTATAATTTATAGATGGTAAAAGACTTAAAAGACTATGATTACAGAGTTCCCTACCTAGTTTCTAGTAGTTGAATATATATATGAATATGTGAAGTGTTTGCATAAATTTTATTCTTCCAGAAAGTTTGGATCCACATCTTCAAAATGGAAAGATAATTAATATTTGAACATTCTATTATTTTTTATTATTTTTTATTTTTATGTATTATTTTCATTTATCTTTTATTTATATTGTAAGCTATCTTGATATGTAATTACACTTATCCTTACAGATTATGTATTATGTCATTTTGCTGTAAGGGATTAGAATGAAAATACTGCACTTCTTGATATTTTAGCACCATGTCTTACTCTTTGTAGAGTCTGCTTTATCATCTGTGTTTTCCTCCTCTATTTTTATCATTGTATTTAAATTCTTAGTATGTAGGCTTGTCTCACAAGAGTAATTGACTGTCTATTATTGTGTGAATCCTATAGCTTATCATCTAATACATACCCCAATTTTTATGTGTCTGTGAACTAACTTTATTTCTTTAATTCTAATATAATTAACATACAGTTTTATATTAGTTTCAGGCATACAATGCAGTGATTGAACAATTCTATACATTGCTCAGTGCTCATCAAGATAAGTGTACTCTTAGTTCCCTTCACATATTATATGTGCCCCCCACCCACTCCCCTCTGGCAACCACCAGTTTGTTATCTTTAACATTCTTTTTTTTTGTATCTGTTTTTCTTTGTTGATTTGTTTCTTAAATTAAATGTATGAATGAAATCACATGGTATTTGTCTTTTCTCCAGCTGACTGACTCCTTCTAGCATTATGCTTTCTTAATCCATCCATGCTTTTACAAATGGCAAAATGTCATTCTGTTTCCTGGCTGAGTAATATGCCATTGTGCAACTACAATACATCTTCTTTATCTGTTAACCCATTGGTGAACACTCAGGCTGCTTCCATATCTTGACTATTGTAAAGAATGCTGCAGTGAGCATCATGGGCATATGTCTTTTCAAATTAGTGTTTACTCACTTTAGACTGTAGGTTAGGATCAGGTTGGATTCCTCTGTCATTCAGTTCCAGGCTACAGACTGAAGGGTGAGCTTCAATTTAGAACATAGAAATTTTATGCAGAGGACTAAGAGGAAGAAGATGGGTGGATATTGGTAAGGCCTCTAAAAGTTTCTCTTTGGGTGTTTCAGAACATTGTGTTTCCTTACCATTCCTTGGCCAAAATAAATCTCATTGGTCAAAACAAAGCCAAAGTCAAGAAAGTGAAAAATTGGAACTATTTCTACATGGAAGCAGAAAGTGAATAATTAAAAAAAATTATACCCTATCCTTCTGGTTTCCAGAATTGTTTTACTTATATCTACTTGCTAAGATGGATCTTAAAATAGGCCATGCATCATTTTTTTTTCCTTGACTCATCTTCATTTAAGTAGTAGTAGCAGTAATATAAATCAGAGAAAAATAATGAGTAAGTTAAAAAAAGAAAAAGCAACATTGATAGTAAGAACGTTCCACTTATCTGGACCTAAGTTTCACATATCATCTCCTTTCCTGGTGTCACAAACCAAGCAATAAAAAATGGATACCCTGGGTAGCCCCATATAGGTGCCACCAAGTTTATTCACTACACATGGTGGATTTTATTTTTAAGAAAACAGCAGTTGAGCCTCTGCCGAGAACCTGTCTATTCTTACTTCACATACATTTTTTGGATTTATTTTCCCAGGCTTAATTTTATCGGGAGTACATTAAAAGAAGTAACAAGGACACCAATTTGTATTGACAGCTGAGTTCCTAAAAATGAAGAAAAAACTTGTATTATTAGTCCTAGTGTTTCATCCTTTATTTCCATACCATTTTTATATGACTTTATAGTTCCTCCCTGAAGGCACATTCTCTTCCCTGCCCCCAAGACAGTGCACTTAGCCATATAACTTATGTTAGAAACAGAAGAAAGCAGTTATAAAAGTGTGCCACTTCCAAAAATAGGCTTTAACATGCCTTAGTATTTCTGTTTGTTCCATTTTGCCTCTTCCATCAATATGAAGTGAACTTGTCTCTGCTAACCCATTAGTCTAGAAAGGATAAGAGACTCAAGGAGCCTATCTGATGTATCTGATTCTGAACAAGATCAGTGCAAGCCTAACTAACCTATGTATGGTAATTATTCTATGCCAGTAAGTGTTGAGGTATACTTGTATTTTTTAACTTTTTTTTTAAAGATTTTATTTATTTGAGAGAGAGACAGTGAGAGAGAGCATGAGCGAGGAGAAGGTCAGAGGGAGAAGTAGACTTCCCATGGAGCTGGGAGCCTGATGCGGGACTCGATCCCAGGATTCCGGGATCATGACCTGAGCTGAAGGCAGTCGTCCAACCAACTGAGCCACCCAGGTGCCCCTGTATTTTTTAACTTTAAATAATAGTTAATAATCTTCAGAACATGACATTAATTGAAAAAAAAAATACTCCTAATCTCACGAAACAAACTGAGGGTTGCCGGGGGGAGGGGGTTTGGGAGAAGGGGGTGGGATTATGGACATTGGGGAGGGTATGTGATTTGGTGAGTGCTGTGAAGTGTGTAAACCTGGTGATTCACAGACCTGTACCCCTGGGGATAAAAATATATGTTTATAAAAAATAAAAAATTAAAAACTCTCAAAAAAAAAAAAAGAAAAAAAAAGAAAAAAAAATACTCCTCAAAACTAGAGCCTCCCTAGTGTTTTAATAAAAGATAATAGTTATTTGGTAAAAGGGGAATCTAAGATCATACATGTTTGAGAATATGTGGGTAAAATAAAATTACATATTATTGACTACTGAGAGACTTTATTAGGTTCTGCTAACCTCAGAGAGTTAGCTTCATTTTTCAAATTGATTTGCTATCAGGAAACTAACATTAATAGAAATAATAGGTAACAAATAACATCACCCGAAATGTAGTTGAAGAACTAAAGATTATCCTGGGTCATTTAGCAGAGTAATTAAAAATCCCATTTGCCTTTGAAAGCATCTTTGTTGGATCCCTCCACATGAGGCTGTCTTGAGGAAAACTAAGAAAACTCAACAAGCTTCAAGATGTATAGTAATCAAATTTTTATAGACTGTTTTTCTTCATCCCTTTAATAAGAAACCAATGGGTAAAGGGGATAATAGGACACAATGAGAAGAAAACAGAACTGTTTTATGCACAAAATGGTGGCTGAAGTAGACTATAGAATATTTGCTTAGCTCTCTGCTGTTTCCACCATTAAATACCTCTTGTCTTCAACACAAGCCCTATCACTGTATTTGTCAGCCTTCCTGATAGACTTTGCAGGGTTTGCAACATCTCAGTTTGGATAAATAGCCAATGTAATTAATTGGTGAAGTCTACAAGTGTTCCAGAATCATATTATGTAAAAGTTATTTAGCAACTCATATTCATGAATAAATCATACAATTTTCAACAGTAACCTATTTACCAATTGGTTGAGTGTTTGAAATCAGTTTATTAGTAAAGATAATTAATGGCCATTTTATTCTAAGACTGAAAAATTTCTTTATTTCCTCTTCTGTAGTTAGTTAAAATAACAGGTTAAGAAAATGCTTAAAGGATGATAATCAATTGATTTCATTTGTATCTTTTTAACTATTGTAAACCTATGAATAATATCATTAGATGACATATTACAATAAAGAAAATTATAATTAATCCTAGAAGCATGGGAATGTAGAGATATCATGTGTGGGCAATTTAAACCTCTTCCCTGTAAGACACTCTCTGATTCGTGCAGAAGTATGAGGTAATTCATGTATTGAAATTAAATTTCATTCCATTGGAAAAGGTTAAAGTAGTATATTTTTATCCTTTGAGTCAATACAGCTCATGTCCTGGCCATTTACCTTTAATCATTTTTATCTCCTTGTACTAATAGTGAGAAAAAAATTAATCATCCCCTAAACTCATTGCTTCATATATTCAGTACTGTATGATATATTATATAAACTTCTAACATTACATGAATTACTTACATGATCTTAAAATCTATGTAGAATTAACTTCCTCTTTGCTTACTCTGGTTAAACTCTTCTGAATTGGTAATTAACATATTTATCTCCATTCATGTATATTTACTCAGTGATTGAAGATGCTTTGGTTAGTCTACAGTATCCATGGATACCAGGCAAATCAGGGATTCCAACCTGAGTAACTCCAGAACTGAAAGTCAACACCTCTTATCCAAACTATCATCACTGAAGTGTTTGCAAAGACATGCCAATGTTAACTTAGCAGATTTAACCTAAAGTGTAGGGGAGAAGGTTCAAAAGCTAATTTAACATGCTTTCTAAGAAGTTGGTATTTTCTCACTTTTGGAGAGGTAATTTCATGACAACCTGGAAGAAATGAAAATAGATTTGTCATTATGCATGTATTTGACAAGATTGAATTGGCAAATCTGTCTTATAAAATATAATCCTGAAATCAAAATTTAGAAAAATTCTAAATATTGCAAGATATTATAGAGAATTTTTTCTACCTCAAAAGACCAATATATTTAACACTTTTTGCATAATTAATTGTAAGGCTTTGTGAATAGACACATAAATGTATATGTAAATCTCTATTATAACACTTTGATAAATAATAAATAAGTATCTAGGAAAAAGTACTTACATTTTCTTACACAGTCGAACCAATAAGGTATGAAGAAAGTGGAAAATTAAAGTCATGCACAGGTTGAAAGTAAGCTGGGAATATTTAAATTGAACTATGTTTTCAATAGACTATAGGTAAGGCACTTTAAGATTTCTCACACTGGATTAATAACCTCTGAGAGTTATTGTATTTTGTCCCATTTATTGACAATTGGTGATGACAAAAGCAAGTTAAGGTTTTTTCTCCTATTACAGAAGCTAAAATACTGCTTCACAGCATCCCTTTGAAGTCCAGCAAAGGGAGCAAATGGACTACAACTCTATGTACTGACATGGATGAACTGTACAAACAATACTAACCCAACTACAACAAATTAGATGCATTGTGATTGAATTTACATAAATTTTGGTTTCTTTTCTTAAGATTTATTTACTCATTTGCTTGAGAGAGCACATATATTCACACAAGTGGGGAGAGGGGCAGAGAGAGAGGGAGAAGGTGAGAAGCAGACTCCATGCTAAGTTCAGAACCAACCGGGGCTTGATCCTACCACCTGGAGATCATGACCTGAGCAGAAATAAAGAGCTGGGCACTCAGCCAAGTGAGCCACACAGGGGCCCCTTAAGTAAGTTTTAAGAAAAGCAACCATGATATTTTGGGGTAAAATATACATAATGGAAAATTCACTCATTTATTTTGAAGGGTACACTTCACTGCCAATAAGTAAATTCATCATGTTTTGTAATAGTCACCACTACCCATTTCCAGAACTCTGTACTCATGAAATAAAAACTCCCATGCAGCCCCTAGTAAACTCTATTCTGCTTTTTGGCTTTATGAATTCACCTGTTCTAGGGACCTCATATAAGTGATATCAAACAATATCTGACCTTTTGGGTCTAGCTTATTTCATTTAACATCATGTTCACAAGTTTTATCCGTGCATGGCATGTTATTGGAACTTAATTATTTTTATGGCTGAATAATATTTCATGTTGTATCTGTATAAATTAAAGTTTTGAGACCTGGTAGGACAAGTTCTCAAACTTTATTTCTGTGGAGGCCTGAGAGCTTGAAGCCTCCTAGTCCACCAGTATCCTGGTATCACTCTACAAGGCAAATATGGTCTTAAATATCAGCCTTCTGATTAAATTTGCAGGAGTTGATGGTTGTTAAGTTTGAGATTCCCTATACTATTGGTATTTCTGTTGTCTTGGTAACAGACTACTTTTTTCCCCTTTGTGATGTTTATGTAGACCTGTAACCCTGCATTAAATTGTACACATTTGTGTGGTTTTGGGGTTTACTTCAATGAATTTTTTTTTCAATTAAATGTTCTGTTATTTCATTTTTATTTTCATTTTATTTCTTTTCTTTTCTTTGTTCCAGAATTCATTGTTTAGCACTACACCCAGTGCTCCATGCAATACGCACCTTCCACAATACCCACCACCAGGCTCACCCGACCCCCCCCAACCCCCTCCTCTCCAAAACCCGCAGTTTGTTTATCAGAGTACACAGTCTCTCATGGTTTGTCTCCCCCTCCAATTTCCACCAACTCCCTTCTCCTCTCCATCTCCCAATGTCCTCCCTGTTATTCCTTATACTCCACAAGTAAGTGAAACCATATGATAATTGACTTTCTCCACATGGCTTATTTCACTCAGCATATCTCTTCCAGTCCTGTGCATGTTGATACAAAATGTGGGTAGTCATCCTTTCTGATGGAGGCTTAATACTCCATTGTATATATGCAATGTATCTTCTTTATCCATTTGTTCACTGAAGGGCATCTTGGTTCTTTCCATAGGTTGGTGACTGTGGTCATTGCTGCTATAAACACTGGAGTACAGGTGGCCCTTCTTTTCACTACTTCAGTATCTTTGGGGTAAATACCCAGTAGTGCAATTGCAGGGTCATAGGGAATCTCTATTTTTAATTTCTTTAGGAATCTCTGCACTGTTTTCCAAAGTGGCTGCACCAACTTGCATTCCCACCAACAGTGTAAGAGGGTTCCCCTTTATCCACATCCTCTCCAACACACGTTGTTTCCTGTCTTGCTAATTTTGGCCATTGTAACTGGTGTAAAGTGGTATCTTGATGTGGTTTTAATTTGAATCTCCCTCATGGCTAGTGATGATGAACATTTTTTCATGTGTCTGATAGCAATTTGTATGTCTTCATTGGAGAAGTGTCTGTTCATAGAGAAGAGAGAAGAATCACATGGTCCTCTCAATTGATGCAGAAAAAGCATTTGACAAAATCCAGCATCTGTTCCTGATTAAAACACTTCAAAGTATAGGGATAGAAGGAACATTCCTGAACTTCATAAAATCTATCTATGAAAGAACCACAGCAAATATCATCTTCAATGGGAAAAAGCTCGCAGCCTTCCTGTTGAGATCAGGAACACGACAAGGATGCTCACTCTCACCACTCTGTTCAACATAGTATTAGAAGTCAGACAACAGCAATCAGACAACAAAGAGAAATAAAAGGTATCCAAATTGGCAATGAAGAAGTCAAACTCTCTCTCTTCGCAGATGACATGATTCTTTATATGGAAAACCCAAAAGACTCCACCCCCCAAACTATTAGAACTCATACAGCAATTCAGATATGTGGCAGGATACAAATTCAATGTACAGAAATCAGTTGCTTTCTTATACACTAACAATGAAAATGCAGAAAGGGAAATTAGAAAATCGATTCCATTTACTATAGCACCAAGAACCATAAGATACCTGGGAATAAACCTAACCAAAGAAGTAAAGGATCTGTACTCGAGGAACTACAGAACCCTCATTAAAGAAATTGAAGAAGACACAAAAAGATGGAAGACCATCCCATGCTCATGGATCAGAAGAATAAACATTGTTAAAATGTCTATACTGCCTAGAGTAATCTACACTTTTAATGCCATTCCGATCAAAATTCTACTGGTATTTTTCAAAGAGCTGGAGCAAATAATCCTAAAATGTGTATGGAATCAGAAGAGACCCTGAATCACTAAGCGAATGTTGAAAAACAAAAATAAAATTGGGGGCATCACATTACCTGATTTCAAGCTTTACTACAAGCTGTGATCACCAATACAGCATGGTACTGGCATAAAAACAGACACATAGACCGGTGGAACAGAGTAGAGAGCCCAGGTATGGACACTCAACTCTATGGTCAAATAAATTTTGACAAAACAGGAAAAAATATACAGTGGAGAAAAGACAGTCTCTTCAATAAATGGTGCTGGGAAAACTGGACAGCTATATGTAGAAGAATGAAACTCGACCATTCTTGCACCATACACAAAGATAAAACTCAAAATGGATAAAAGACCTCAACATGAGACAGGAATCCATCAGAATCCTAGAGGAGAACATAGGCAGTAACCTCTTCGATATCAGCCACAGCAACTTCTTTCGAGATACATCTCCAAAGGCAAAGGAATCAAAAGCGAAGATGAACTTTTGGGACTTCATCAAGATCAAAAGCTTCTGCACAGCAAAGGAAACAGTCAACAAAACAAAGAGACAACCCACGGAACGGGAGAAGACATTTGCAAATGACAATACAGACAAAAGGTTGGTATCCAGGATCTATAACGAACTCCTCAAACTCAACACACACAAAACAGATAATCATATATCAATGTGGTTTTGATTTGAATCTCCCTGATAACTAATGATGATGAACATTTTTTCATGTGTCTGTTAGCCATTTGTATGTCTTCATTGGAGCAGTGTCTGTTCATGTCTTCTGCCCATTTAAAAAAATTGTTTAAAAGATTTTATTTACTTATTTAAGAGAGATATCACAAATAGGCAGAGAGAGAGGGGAAGCAGGCTCCCGTCTGAGCAGAGAGCCAGATGCAGGGCTCGATCACAGGACCCTGAGATCATGACCTGAGCTGAAGGCGGAGGGTTAACCCTGAGCCACCCAGGCACCCAGACACCACTTCTTCCCATTTTTTTTATATGATCTGTTTTGTGTGTGTTGAGCTTGAGGAGTTCTTTATAGATCTTGGATATCAGCTCTTTGTCTGTATGTAGTGTCATTTGCAAATATCTTCTCCTATTCCGTGGGTTGCCTCTTTGTTTTGTTGACTGTTTCCTTTGCTGTGCAGAAGCTTTTGATCTTGATGAAGTCCCAAAAGTTTATTTTCACATTTGTTTCCTTTGCCTTTAGAGACATATCTTTTTTTTTTTTTTAAAGATTTTATTTATTTATTTGACAGAGAGAAATCACAAGTACACTGAGAGGCAGGCAGAGAGAGAGAGAGAGGGAAGCAGGCTCCCCGCTGAGCAGAGAGCCCGATGCGGGACTCGATCCCAGGACCCCGAGATCATGACCTGAGCCGAAGGCAGCGGCCCAACCCACTGAGCCACCCAGGCGCCCCTTTAGAGACATATCTTGAAAGAAGTTGCTGTGGCCAATGTCGAAGAGGTATTTGCTTATGTTCTCCTCTAGGATTTTGATAGATTCCTGCCTCACGTTGAGGTCTTTTATCCATTTCAAGTTTATCATTGTGTATGGTGTAAGAGAATGGTCGAGTTTCATTCTTCTACACATAGCTGTCCAATTTTCCCAACACAAGTTGTTGAAGAGACTGTCTTCTTTCCACTGTATTTTTTTTCCTGCTTTGTTGAAAATTATTTGACCATAGAGTTGTGGGTCCATACCTGGGCTCTCTACTCTGTTCCACTGGTCTATGTGTCTGTTTTTGTGCTAATACCATTCTGTCTTGGTGATCAGAGCTTTGTAGTAAAGCTTGAAATCAGGCAATGTGATTCCCCTAGTTTTGTTTTTATTTTCAGCATTTCATTAGCAATTCGAGGTCTCTTCTGGTTCCATGACCAGGTGGGATTTATGCATGGGATGCAAGGGTGGTTAAACCTTCACAAATCAATCAATGTGATAGAATGAATCAGTAAGAGAAGAGAGAAGAAACACCTGGTCCTCTCAATTGACGCAGAAAAAGCATTTGACAAGATACAGCATCTGTTTCGTATTGATATGCTTCAAAGTATAGGGATAGAGGGAACATTCCTCCACTTCATAAAATCCATCTATGAAAAACCCACAGTGAATATCTTCCTCCATGGTTAAAAGCTGACAACCTTCCCTTTGAGATTAGGAACATGACAAGGATGCACAATCTTACCACTCTTGTTCAACATAGTACTACAAGTCCTATGAACAGCATCAGACAACAAAAAGAAATTAAAAAAAAAAAAACTAGCAAAGAAGTCAATCTCTCCCTCTTTTGGAGATGACATGATGCCTTATATGGAAAACCCAAAAGACTCTATCCCCAAACTACCAGAACTCATACAGCAATTCAGTAATGTGGCAGGATACAAAACCAATGTACAGAAATCACTGGCTTACTTATACACTAACAATGAAAATATAGAAAGGGAAATGAGAGAATTCATTCCATTTACTATAGCACCAAGAACCATAAGTTACTTGGGAATAAACCCAACCAAAGAGGTAAAAGATCTGTACTCGAGGAACTATAGAACACTTATGAAAGAAATTGAAGAAGACACAAAAAGATGGAAGACCATTCCATGCTCATGGATCAGAATAATAAAAATTGTTAAAATTTCTATACTGCTGGGGTGCCTGAGTGGCTCAGTGGTTAAGTCTCTGCCTTTGGCTCAGGTCCTGATCTCAGGGTCTTGGGCTCTCTGCTCAGCAGGGAGCCTTCTTCCCCCACCCCCACCCCGCGTGCCTTTCTCCTACTTGTGATCTGTCAAATAAATAAATAAAATTAAATTAAAAATGTCTAAGTTGCCTAGAGCAATCTATACTTTCTATACCATCCCAATCAAAATTCCACTGGCATTTTTCAAAGAGCTGGAATAAGCAATCAAACTTTTTAATTTTTAATTTTTTTAAGTAGGCTCCATGCCAGTGTGGGGCCCAATATGAGGCCTGAACTCATGACCCTAAGATCATGACCTCAGCCAAAAAAAAAAAAAAAAAAAAAAAAAAAGAGTTGGATGACCAACAGACTGAGTCATCCAGGTGACCCAAATGAAACTTCTTTAAAAAGAATTTACCTATGAAGCAATAAAAGAAAGAACAAACTAATGATGATGATTACAATAACATAGATTAATCTGAAAGCATTAGGCTAAATGAAAGGATGTAGATAAAGAAGGATACATAGTATGATTCAATTTATAGAACATTCTTGAAAAGACAAACTTGAAGGAGTAAAGACCAGATCTGTGTCCCTCAAATGTTTAGTATTGTCAAGTGGCATATCATCTGTAATCATCAACAAACTGAGGAGTTTCAGGGCATCAGGTACCAAACTTTAAGAAGAGTAGTGAACCCTTGCTTTTATGACTTGTTTTCTATTTCTTTTACCTGTGTATTTGTTGACCACCTTCTCATAGTAACATCTCATGGATTCTTCAAGATAGAAGTCTCTTCTTTCTCTGTGACACTGCCCCTCCCGGTCAGGGTCCTGAGTCAAGCAGTACTCACATGCCAGGATCTCAGTCTCTCTGGCTAATTCCTACCCCCTTGAACCCACATTGCTCTGTTCACAAATGCAAGAAGCCAGAGAGCTGCGGAATTAAAACTCTGGGCAACCTCAACCCAGGATTCTTGTGAGTTCCCTAACAATTCCAGGGCAAATAGAGATGCAAGTTTCACAGGTTTTTCAGAATTTCACACAAGATTAATTTCCATTCTGCGGACATCTTGCTTATTGTCCAGTACTTCTTCTTTCCCTTTTCTCTAACCATTGCCACCCTGGCATTCCCTGTATTTTTCAAATAAACTATGTACACACATTCTTGTTTTAGGTCCACTTAAACCAAGATAGTACTTAGCTCACATATCCCGTTAAGGCCAAGTTCTTCTGAGTTAGTGTCAACTGAAATTGTGATATGTATAGACCAACATCCATCGTAAGATCATAGTGTCTTTTGTCCTTCCTTTTTTACCTTCTAAGCCCCAGAAGCAATTGGCATATGATGGGCACTTGATTAAAAAGTCCTAATCAGTTAATCTCATGTACTTGAAACTGGTTTTCTTGTTTGTTTTTTTAAGAGCCATACTACTTTATGGAGAGGACATTTGATGGTCAAAAGACCAGATGAGAAAGAAGCAAACTTGTTTAAAAGGGCATGCAGAATCTAGGGAGAAGGATAGAAAACAGAAAAGAGGATATTCATTCTAGAGACTGATTTCAACGTGAATTCAGATTTTTAGGAACTTCAAAATGCAATTTCAGATATCTGGATTACACCATTCCCTGAACTGGAGTTTTGATATGGCTATAGTCTAAATGGTTAGTAGCCAGATAAAATGCTTAAGTTATCAGGCATCATCTAGATAGTCATTTCCTGTCAGGGACAATTATCTTCGGAGGTATTCTAACACCATGTTCATGTGATTAACTGGTTGGGAGTATTTACAATTTGTAATAAACTGGGCAACTTAAACATGTTAAGGCAGAAAAATGATGCCATATAGTTTTTTTTTTTTTTAATTGCACTGAGAACAAAGAAAATGAACATTTCTCGTTTTTGTTTTTAAAGATTTTATTTATTTATTTGACAGAGAGAGAGAGAGATCACAAGTAGGCAGAGAGGCAGGCAGAGAGAGAGGAGGAAGTAGGCTCCCTGCTGAGCAGAGAACCCAATGCGGGGCTCCATCCCAGGACTCTGGGATCATGACCTGAGCCAAAGGCAGAGGTTTTAACCCACTGAGCCATGCAGGTGCCCCAAATATGAACATTTCTTTAAACACTGTTCTTAAAGGACAATTCACTTTGTTTGAATGAGATTAGGTCAAAGATACAGGATATGTAAATACCAAGAGACTCAGTGAGGCAAAATACTGGTATGAGAGGCTCTAAAATGAAGGAGTCGTCTTTTAGGATTCAACTGTTTTATCTTGAGAAAATCAGTGGATATTGGATAAGTCTGGTGATCTAGGAGTGGGACAGTGGGAATCCATACTTGTTCAATCTGTTCCACATAACACTTCTTAAAATTGGATCCTGGTTTTAGAGCTAGAAAACAACCACATGTGTTTTGTATCATATGTAGGTACAACTTCCAACTGTTTTTGTCTTCTTAAATGTATGAACTGCTGAGCAGGCCTATGGAAACAAAAAAGCAAAGTCAAAAGATGCATACTTAATTTTTATAATAAAGATGACCAGCTAAATTCTGCTTGTCCAAGCAGTAGAGTTGATACTCTTAAGTTTTGTATTAAATACAGTTCCAGAGAAAAGTCATTTTATGAATCACCCTCTGTACTCCATACCACCCCTCATCCCTACTGCACTCACACACAAGAACTTAATATTTTAAATAATGTGTTCCTAGTGTAACATAGAAAAAGTGATCCTTTTACTATGTTACACCTAGGAACATATTAATTCTGGAACACTGAAAAGAAATTTAAAAAAACAAACATTTTAAAAAAGTGATTTATATTCAAACACGTTTGAGAATGTTATATATTTTTAAAACAGAAATATTTCCCTGCATAACTTTCTGCCCCTTTAGTAAGATTATATCAGGAGCTGGCACACCCTGGCTGGGATGGGCTAAATCCAGCCAATCATCTGTTTTTATAAATGAAGGTTTAGTGGAACAGAGCAATATGTATTTGTCGATAGATTATCTGTAGCTATATTGTTATAATGACAGAGCTTGTGACACGGACTCTATGGCCTTCAAAGCTGAAAAGATTTACTACCTGATCTCTTTCCAAAAAAAAAAAAAAAATGTATCTGACCCCTGAGCTTAGAGACAGTATGTAATACACACTGTAATATATAGTATACAATTCTCATAATTACTTGAGCAGAGAACCCATTGCTCACATTTTGTAGCTTTAATGTTTTGTGGAATAGCGTATAGAATATAATATTCTAGTATTTGTTCATCTGTTTGTTTTCCTCTTTATTTTTAAGTGAGATTTGTCCAACCATAAACATGAAGTTTCAAAGTTATTTTGAAGTGGGAAGAACATAATGCAGCACTTGTAATAGAAAATACCCTTGGAGATCTCACTGGCTTTTCAACAGTAATATAAAATAATAGCTGGTGGTGATTTCATAGAGAAGAACTCATCAAAAATATCTTTTAAAAATATATTTTATACATTCAGTTTATTTGGTTCTCTTGTAGATTTGCATTGTGATTTTTCATGAGCTGAGCAAAAATCCCTGTTTCATAGGTAATAGTTACATCCATGTGCTTAAATTACTATTTTTATGTTAAAAGATATACTTGAAGAATACATGCTTATCTTGATACTTGATCAATTTTACATTACGTTTTATTTTTATGCCAAACATTCTGTAAAATGAATTACACAAATAGAAATAAAAATTTGAATTTTACTATTGTTTTGTCTAATAAAATTTATCATTTTGAAGAAATAGCTTATTAAGATTGTTTTCCCTTTTTGAAAACAGAAGAAAAATACATTAAGATTGCTTAATATTGGGGGAGGAGTCAAGATGGCGGAGAAGCAGCAGGCTGAGACTACTTCAGCTAGCCGGAGATCAGCTAGATAGCTTATCTAAAGATTGCAAACACCTGAAATTCCATCGGCAGATCGAAGAGAAGAACAGCAATTCTGGAAACAGAAAAATAACCACTTTCTGAAAGGTAGGACCAGCAGAGACATGAATCCAAAGCCACGGGAAGATAGACCCCGGGGGGAGGGGCCGGAACCCGGCAAGCGGGGGAGCAACGGCGCACAAAATCAGGACTTTAAAAGTCTGTTCCACTGAGGGACATCGCTCCAGAGGCTAAACCGGGGCAAAGCCCACGTGGGGTCAGCGTGGCCTCAGGTCCCGCAGGGTCACAGAAGGATCAGGGGTGTCTGAGTGTCGCAGAGCTTGCGGGTATTGGAACAGGAAAGCCGGCTACAGAGACAGAGCCGACAGTGGGCTCACAGCTCGGTGTTACCTTGAAGCAGTCGCAGGCTCGGTGAGCTCGGAGCGCGGCCGGAGGTCAGGCAGACGGGAGTAACTGGGCGCTGTTCTCTGAGGGCGCACTGAGGAGTGCGGCCCTGGGCTCTCGGCTCCTCCAGGCCGGAGACCAGGAGGCCGCCATTTGTAGTCCCGTCCTCTGGAACTCTACGGAAAGCACTCAGGGAACAAAAGCGCATGAAAGAAAACCCAAGCGGATTACTCAGCACGGCCCCTGGTAAGGGTGGTGCAATTCCTCCTGGGGCAAAGACACTTGAGAATCACTACAACAGGCCCCTCCCCCAGAAGATCAACAAAATCCAGCCTAGACCAAGTTCACCTACCAAGGAGTGCGGTTTCAATACCAAGGAGAGCAGCAGAATTCCAGAGGAGGAGAAAGCAAAGCACGGAACTCATGGCTTTTTCCCTGTGATTTTTTTTAGTCTTGCAGTTAATTTGATTTTTTTCTTTTTCATTTTTTGTTTTTTTTCTCGCCTTCTGGTAATTTTTTTTAACTTTTACCTTTTTCTTTTTTAACGTTTTTAAACAAGATTATCTAATATATATATTTTTTCTTTTTTATATTATTCTTTATTTGTTTACTTTTATAAAAATTCTTTTCTTGTTTTTTTCTTTTTTCTTTTTTTTTTCTTTCTTCCTTTTTGAACCTCTTTTTATCCCCTTTATCCCCCCTCACGATTTGGGATCCCTTCTGATTTAGTTAAAGCATATTTTCCTGGGGTTGTTGCCACCCTTTTAGTATTTTACTTGCTCCTTCATATACTCCTATCTGGACAAAATGAGAAGATGGAAAAATTCAACACAAAAAAAAGAACATGAGGCAGTACCGAAAGCTAGGGGACTAATCAATACAGACATTGGTAATATGTCAGATCTAGAGTTCAGAATGACAATTCTCAAGGTTCTAGCCCGGCTCGAAAAAGGCATGGAAGATATTAGAGAAACCCTCTCCGGAGAAATAAAAGCCCTTTCTGGAGAAATAAAAGAACTAAAATCTAACCAAGTTGAAATTGAAAAAGCTATTAATGAGGTACAATAAAAAATGGAGGCTCTCACTGCTAGGATAAATGAGGCAGAAAAAAGAATTAGTGATATAGAAGACCAAATGACAGAGAATAAAGAAGCTGAACAAAAGAGGGACAAACAGCTACTGGACCACGAGGGGAGAATTCGAGAGATTAGTGACACCATAAGACGAAACAACATTAGAATAATTGGGGTTCCAGAAGAAGAAGAAAGAGAGAGGGGAGCAGAAGGTATACTGGAGAGAATTATTGGGGAGAATTTCCCAAATATGGCAAAGGGAATGAGCATCAAAATTCAGGAGGTTCAGAGAATGCCCCTCAAAATCAATAAGAATAGGCCCACACCCCGTCACCTAATAGTAAAATTTACAAGTCTCAGTGACAAAGAGAAAATCCTGAAAGCAGCCCGGGAAAAGAAGTCTGTAACATACAATGGTAAAAATATTAGATTGGCAGCTGACTTATCCACAGAGACCTGGCAGGCCAGAAAGAGCTGGCATGATATTTTCAGAGCACTAAACGAGAAAAACATGCAGCCAAGAATACTATATCCAGCTAGGCTATCATGGAAAATAGAAGGAGAGATTAAAAGCTTCCAGGACAAACAACAACTGAAAGAATTTGCATACACCAAATCAGCTCTACAGGAAATATTGAAAGGGGTCCTCTAAGCAAAGAGAGAGCCTACAAGTGGTAGATCAGAAAGGAACAGAGACCATATACAGTAACAGTCACCTTACAGGCAATACAATGGCACTAAATTCATATCTCTCAATAGTTACCCTGAATGTTAATGGGCTAAATGCCCCTGTCAAAAGACACAGGCTATCAGAATGAATAAAAAAACAAAACCCATCTATATGTTGCCTCCAAGAAACTCATTTTAAGCCCGAAGACACCTCCAGATTTAAACCATTTTTTTTTTAAGATTTTATTTATTAATTTGACAGAGAGAAATCACAGGTAGACGGAGAGGCAGGCAGAGAGAGAGAGAGAGAGGGAAGCAGGCTCTCCGCTGAGCAGAGAGCCCGATGCGGGACTCGATCCCAGGACTCTGAGATCATGACCTGAGCCGAAGGCAGCGGCTTAACCCACTGAGCCACCCAGGCGCCCCCGACACCTCCAGATTTAAAGTGAGGGGGTGGAAAAGAATTTACCATCCTAATGGACATCAGAAGAAAGCAGGAATGGCTATCCTTATATCAGATCAATTAGATTTTAAGCCAAAGACTATAATAAGAGATGAGGAAGGACACTATATCATACTCAAAGGGTCTGTCCAACAAGAAGATTTAACAATTTTAAATATCTATGCCCCCAACTTGGGAGCAGCCAACTATATAAACCAATTAATAACCAAATCAAAGAAACACATCAACAATAATACAATAATAGTAGGGGACTTTAACACTCCCCTCATTGAAATGGACAGATCATCCGAGCAAAAGATCAGCAAGGAAATAAAGGCCTTAAAGGACACACTGGACCAGATCGACATCACAGATATATTCAGAACATTTCATCCCAAAGCAACAGAATACACATTCTTCTCTAGTGCTCATGGAACATTCTCCAGAATAGATCACATCCTTGGTCCTAAATCAGGACTCAACCAGTATCAAGATTGGGATCATTCCCTGCCTATTTTGAGACCACAATGCTCTAAAGCTAGAACTCAACCACAAAAGGAAGTTTGAAAAGAACCCAAATACATGGAGACTAAACAGCATCCTTCTAAAGAATGAATGGTTCAACCGGGAAATTAAAGTAGAATTGAAAAAAATCATGGAAACAAATGATAATGAAAATACAACGGTTCAAAATCTGTGGGACACAACAAAGGCAGTCCTGAGAGGAAAATATATAGCGGTACAAGCCTTTCTCAAGAAACAAGAAAGGTCTCAGGTACACAACCTAACCCTACACCTAAAGGAGCAGGAGAAAGAACAAGAAAGAAACCCTAAGCCCAGAAGGAGAAGAGAAATCATAAAGATCAGAGCAGAAATCAATGAAATAGAAACAAAAAAACAATAGAACAAATCAACGAAACTAGGAGCTGGTTCTTTGAAAGAATTCATAAAATTGATAAACCCCTGGCCCGACTTATCAAAAAGAAAAGAGAAAGGACCCAAATAAATAAAATCATGAATGAAAGAGGAGAGATCACAACTAACACCAAAGAAATACAAAGTATTATAAGAACATACTATGAGCAACTCTACGCCAATAAATTTGACAATCTGGAGGAAATGGATGCATTCCTAGAAACATATAAACTACCACAACTGAACCAGGAAGAAATAGAAAGCCTGAACAGACCCATAACCAGTAAGGAGATTGAAACAGTCATTAAAAATCTCCAAACAAACAAAAGCCCAGGGCCAGACGGCTTCCCGGGGGAATTCTACCAAACATTTAAAGAAGAACTAATTCCCATTCTCCTGAAACTTTTCCAAAAAATAGAAATGGAAGGAAAACTTCCAAACTCATTTTATGAGGCCAGCATCACCTTGATCCCAAAACCAGACAAGGATCCCATCAAAAAAGAGAGCTATAGACCAATATCCTTGATGAACCCAGATGCGAAAATACTCAACAAAATACTAGCCAGTAGAATTCAACAGTACATTAAAAGGATTATTCACCACGACCAAGTGGGATTTATTCCAGGGCTGCAAGGTTGGTTCAACATCCACAAATCAGTCAATGTGATACAACACATCAATAAAAGAAAGAACAAGAACCATATGATACTCTCAATAGATGCTGAAAAAGCATTTGACAAAGTACAGCATCCCTTCCTGATCAAAACTCTTCAAAGTGGAGGGATAGAGGGCACATACCTCAATATCATCAAAGCCATGTATGAAAAACCCACCGCAAACATCATTTTCAATGGAGAAAAAGTGAAAGCTTTTCTGCTAAGGTCAGGAACATGGCAGGGATGTCCATTATCACCACTGCTATTCAACATAGTACTAGAGGTCCTAGCCTCAGCAATCAGACAACAAAAGGAAATTAAAGGCATCCAAATCAGCAAAGAAGAAGTCAAATTATCACTCTTCGCAGATGATATGATACTATATGTGGAAAACCCAAAAGACTCCACTCCAAAACTGCTAGAACTTGTACAGGAATTCAGTAAAGTGTCAGGATATAAAATCAATGCACAGAAATCAGTTGCATTTCTCTACACCTACAGCAAGACAGAAGAAAGAGAAATTAAGGAGTCAATCCCATTTACAATTGCACCCCAAACCATAAGATACCTAGGAATAAACCTAACCAAAGAGGCACAGATTCTATACTCAGAAAACTATAAAGTACTCATGAAAGAAATTGAGGAAGACACAAAGAAATGGAAAAATGTTCCATGCTCCTGGATTGGAAGAATAACTATTGTGAAAATGTCTATGCTACCTAAAGCAATCTATACATTTAATGCAATTCCTATCAAAGTACCATCCATCTTTTTCAAAGAAATGGAACAAATAATTCTAACATTTATATGGAACCAGAAAAGACCTCGAGCAGCCAAAGGGATATTGAAAAAGAAAGCCAACGTTGGTGGCATCACAATTCCGGACTTCAAGCTCTATTACAAAGCTGTCATCATCAAGACAGCATGGTACTGGCACAAAAACAGACACATAGATCAATGGAACAGGATATAGAGCCCATAAATAGACCATCAACTCTATGGTTAACTAATCTTCGACAAAGCAGGAAAGAATGTCCAATGAAAAAAAGACAGCCTCTTCAATAAATGGTGCTGGGAAAATTGGACAGCCACATGCAGAAAAATGAAATTGGACCATTTCCTTACACCACACACAAAAATAGACTCAAAATGGATGAAGGACCTCAAAGTGTGAAATGAATCCATCAAAATCCTTGAGGAGAACACAGGCAGCAACCTCTTCGACTTTAGCTGCAGCAACATCTTTCTAGGAACAACGCCAAAGGCAAGGGAAGCAAGGGCAAAAATGAACTATTGAGATTTCATCAGGATCAAAAGCTTTTGCACAGCAAAGGAAACAGTTAACAAAATCAAAAGTCAACTGACAGACTGGGAGAAGATATTTGCAAACGACATATCAGATAAAGGACTAGTGTCCAGAATCTATAAAGAACTTAGCAAACTCAACACCCAAAGAACAAATAATCCAATCAAGAAATGGGCAGAGGACATGAACAGACATTTCTGCAAAGCAGACATCCAGATGGCCAACAGACACATGAAAAAGTGCTCCATATCCCTCGGCATCAGGGAAATACAAATCAAAACCACAATGAGATATCACTTCACACCAGTCAGAATGGCTAAAATAAACAGGCCAGGAAATGACAGATGCTGGCGAGGATGCGGAGAAAGGGGAACCCTCCTACACTGTTGGTGGGAATGCAAGCTGGTGCAGCCACTCTGGAAGACAGCATGGAGGTTCCTCAAAATGTTGAAAATAGAACTACCCTATGACCCCGCAATTGCACTATTGTGTATTAACCCTAAAGATACAAACGTAGTGTTCCAAAGGGGCACGTGCACCTGAATGTTTATAGCAGCAATGTCCACAATAGCCAAAGTATGGGAAGAACCTAGATGTCCCTCAACAGATGAATGGATCAAGAAGATGTGGTATATTATACACAATGGAATACTATGCAGCCATCAAAAGAAATGAAATCTTGCCATTTGCGACAACATGGATGGAACTAGAGCGTATCATGCTTAACGAAATAATTCAAGCAGAGAAAGACAACTATCATATGATCTCCCTGATATGAGGAAGTGGTGATGCAACATGGGGGCTTAAGTGGGTAGGAGAAGAATAAATGAAACAAGATGGGAATGGGAGGGAGACAAACCATAAGTGACTCTTAATCTCCCAAAACAATCTTAGGGTTGCTGGGGGGAGGGGTTTTGGGAGAAGGGGGTGAGATTATGGACATTGGGGTGGGTATGTGCTTTGGTGAGTGCTGTGAAGTGTGTAAACCTGGTGATTCACAGACCTGTACCCCTGGGGACTAAAAATATATGTTTATAAAAAATAAAAAATTAAAAAAAAAGATTGCTTAATATTTTCTTAAAATATTGTTGAAAAATATAACATTTTAGATAATTAAGAAAAAAACTATCTTACAGGTTTTATGACCTATATATCATCCCCCTCCTTTTTTAATGGACGTAGAATTGAAATAACAGGGTTTCAGGTCTATGATGGAAGAATTCAACATGTATATGTATGGCAAAAATGATCACAAAATGTCCAAGTTAACATCCATCATCATAACAGTTACAGTTTTTTTTTTTCTTGTGATAAGGACTTTCAAGAGCCACTCTCCTACTTTCAAGTATGAAATAGAGTATTATTAACTACAGTTACTATGCTGCATATTACATTCCCTTGACTTAGTCATTTTATGATTATAAGCTTGTAACTTTTGACCCCCTTCACCCATTTTGCCCCTCCACCATCAGGCAGCCATCAATCTATTCTATCCATGAGCTCAGTTTTTGTTGGGTTATTTACATTCCATACATAATTGTGATGCTATGGTATTTATCTTTGTGTTGCTTGTAGAATAATGCTCTCAAGGTCTATCCGTGCATCCATGTTTTTGCACATCTCAAGGTTTCATTCTTTATAATGGCTGAATAATAATCAAATGGAGATATGTACATATACACACATATTTATTTTATTCATCAATCAATGGGTATTTAGGTTGTTTCTGTGTCTTTTCGTTTCCAATGAAATGTGTGTTTCATAAGGCTCTTCCCTATATTAAATTGTAAATATCTTTCTAGATCGAAATATATTCTTCAGTGTTTTTAATAGGATTATTTAGTAGTGCTTATTATGCATTGAACACTGTGTTGTGTGGCTTGTATTGACGTAAAAATCGAGTTTTAGTATTAGTGTTTCATAGATGGGACTATTAAAGGTGAGAAGTTAAGGAAAATATATATCCCTTAGACCTGCTATGTGGTATGGCTGGAAATCAGACATAAGTCTGTGGAACTCTCAGCCACAGTTTTATACTCCCTCTTTATTAATACTCCACTGGGAGTATATATTATAATCTAACAAATGCAGTAAAATTGGGCAATTCAGTTGTTTAAAATTGTCCGTATTATAAATATGAGTGTGTTAAACTTTTGTGATCTCAGCTCATGCATAAGCTAAGATAAATCTGGGATTCATAGAAAATGCATACTTTGATGCCTTGATAAATACTACCAATTGTATTCTGAGCACTTTCTACCAGTTTTTATAACCTCTTCCTCCATATTATGCACAGAATTAGATATGTTTGATAGACGAAAACAGACCTCTCATTATATCTGCATGTTATTGATAAGTAATTAGGGTGAGCATACTTTTGATATTACCATTAATACTTAAAAATCTCTCTTCATTTTATTTTCTACTGAGTTATTTTTTTAACTTTATTAGTATGAGGTCTTTGTATTAATAAGATTGTTGTGCTTTTCCTTCATGTATATATATCTATATAGCTTTTTTAATATTTTGTATGTGAGACTTCTGTTCTTATTTTTTGATGTGCACAAGTTTTATGTAGTTAAATTCATTCATCACTTTGTTTTATGGAATTTCCTTTTGTTGTCATTATCATGAAATAGTTCCCTATTGTTAAGATTTTTAAAAAAATTTCTCATTCACAGTTTACTTTAACATTTTCATGGATTTATTATTTACCTTAAAACCTTTAATTAATATGTACTTTATCCCCACAATTGGTTTATGTTGGGCTTTTTTTCCCTAATTGGATAATAATTGTTAAATAATTACTATGTTCCCCACTGATAGGAGATGCCATATTTATCATGTACTAACTCTATTTTGTTATCCTGAATATATGTATCTTGTTATTCAATAGTGAATCCTTTTACTTCAGTTTTTACTCATTTAACAAACATGGTAAACTAATCTCTGTATCTCAGGCATTGTAGTTGGAATGGTGAATTTGAAAGAAAAGGAAGCATGTGACTAAAAGAGAGCATATATAGTATGTCAGACAAATTAGTTCAGAACAGTAATTATTATTTTTTAATGATTGTATTTATTTATTTGAGAGAGAGTGAGTGAGACAGAGAATATGAGCTGGGGCAGAGGCAGAGGGAAAGGGAGAAGCAAACTCCCTGCTAAGCAGGGAGCACGATGTGGGGCTGGGATCATGACCTGATCTGTAGGCAGATGCTTAATTACCTGAGCCAAAGTGCCCCAAGAACAGTAATTAATGCTACAATAGAGGTAAACTATGATACAGGTAAGAGGATGCCATCTTACTGGTAGTGTTTGAGGTGTTCTAAAGACTTAGAAGGAGAATTGATGAACCATATGGCAAGTTGAAAATGTCATTTCTGGAAGAAGGAATGGCATATGTGAAGACAGGGATGTTTGAAATACCAGTGTTTACCCGTGGAGCTACAAATAACTATATATCTAGAGTGATGTCCATGTGAGTGTGGAATCTTTAAGGGAGAGATAGAGAACAGGAGCAGGACACTGAATAATTGCCTTTGGTAAGTGCTTTATCCTGAAATTTTTAGGAAACCATTGAGGTTTTTTTCCCCAAAGGATTTATATAATAATACCATTTTAGAAAGGTTAATTTGGGAAAGGGGGGCAGGGGTCTCACCACATGGCTTATCATGGGCTCATTGGCATTTTCTGTTTCTGTGCTCTCCCCGTCTTATGTCTGAAGCTCTGGCATGGAATCCCCAATCTAGGAGTTAAAGATCTAATGTTGTGTAGCCAGATTTTCTTATTTCTTGCTCTTCCTACTTTAATTATTTCTGTGACTACCTCATGGCTCAATTCATTTAAATTGTCCCAAGTGTATCTGAAAGAAGAGAATGAGAAATGACAAAATCTTGTCAGAAAAAATAAAAAAGAGGCACAGGATGAAAAAGCCAGCAGATACATAGAGAATGTTCTAAAACCTCACCAGGAAATGAAATTGAGAAAACTTAGAGTGTGTGTTTCAGGTTACAGGTAAAACCTGGAAGTTAAGTGGTGTCCATAAACTTAAGGCTGATGAAGATTTGGTGCTTGAAAATAAAAGCCAGACATCTTTTAAAATATCAAACAGAGAAGCAGCAAAGAAAAGGAACTTGCCTCAGCCTTTAACCAAAATTTCACTGTCTGCTGAGAAACCCACTCAGGAGATTTTTTTTTTTTGTATATGTACAAGTTAATTTATTACCACATTGTTTATAATTGTAAAAAAAAATAGAAACAACCTAAATTCCTCTACATAGTATAGTGGTTGAATATGCTATTCTTGATTCACCTGAAGAGCCTCCTGAAACAGCTGAATGAATAGTACTGTTTCTCTCCAATGTCTAAGGGGGAGTGTCCTGAAAAGAATATTTTTTTAAGTCTTGAAGATCATAGCTCTTATTTGACTGGGTGATGAAAATCAAGTACTGCACATCCCTATACAGCTTTTCTTCTTCCTTTCCCAGAAGGCCCCTGGAAATGGTTGGAGGCTGGTCACTGAAGAACATAAGAATAACTGTGGATACTCTACTCAATGTAAAGAAAAAGAGCAGAGCAACTAATTAAGAAAGGAGAACTACCTGTTCTCCATAAAATCAGTTATGCCATGACCTTACAGGACAGTAAATGATTCACTTTAAAATTATGTCATACCTTGGTGAGCTCAAGGCAGTAAACCTTATAATGTTGAGATCCTTAGGAACATATGGATATAAATGGTTAGAAAAGAATTGCTCTCTGCATACAATAATTTGTGGAATGTGCCATTTTATAATGTACCAAATGAAAACTAGATAAAACATATAAAGAAAGACACTCAATGATTTGTACTTTATCCTAGCTGATATCATTTATCACTATGCTGAAAAGTATTAGGACTTTGTTTACTGCCTTTTCAGTCAGCCTTGCCACACTGAACATTTCACAATTCAAACTCTTTAAAGTCTATTAAGTAGGATTTTTTTTTCTGTATTTCTGGAAATTAAACTGTGAAGATATTTCAAAGGATTTTAATATTTTAAAGTTCTTTTTTATACCTGATAAAGGGCAGGTATCCAAAATACATAAAGAACTTAAAAAACTCAACACCCCCCCCCAAATAATCCAATTTAAAATGGGCAGAAGACATGAACAGACATTTCTTCAAAGACCTGCAGGTGAAAAACAGTCACATGAAATGATGCTCACCATCACTCATCATTGGAAAAATGCATATAAAAACTACAATGATATATCACCTCACAGCTATCAGAATGGCTAGAATCGAAAACACACACAGATGTTCTTGAGAATGTGGAGAAAAAGAAACACTCTTGCACTGTTGGTGGGAATGCACACTGGTGCAGCCACTGTAAATAACAGTATGGAGGTTCCTCAAAATGTTAAAAATAGAATTATCCTCTGATCTAGCAATTGCACTGTTAGGTATTTATCCAAACAGTACAAGAATATTAATTCAAAATGGCACATGCACTCTTGTATTTAAAGCAACTTTATTTGCAATATCTAAGGTATGGAAATGGCCCAAGTGTCCATCAATTGATGAATGGATAAAAGAGATGTGGAGATATATATATATATATATATATATATATATGAAATCTCCATGCAGTGGAACATTATTCAGCTCTAAAAAAGAATGAAATCTTGTCATTTGCAAATTACATGGATAGAGCTAGAGAGTATAAAGCTAACTGAAATAAGTTGGAGAAAGACAAACACCATATGATTTCACTCATGTGGAATTTAAGAAACAAAACACACTAGCAGAGAAAAAAATGACAAACCAAGAAGAAGACTATTAATTATAGAGAACGAACTGATGGTTGCTAGAGAGAGGGTGGGGGGGCGATGTGGAAATAGGTGATGGGGATTAAGGAGTGTACTTGTCGTGATGGGCATTGGGTGATTAAAATAAAAATTTTAAAAAGGTTAATTTGGCAGTAGAATAGAGGTTGGATTAGAAGGGCCTAGCTTGTATGTATTGTCCTAAGTATACTAGGATTCTCCAGAGAAACAACCAATAATATATTTTATATGTGTTTATTAGTGCTTCACTCATGAAACTGTTCTTCCCTGCTTGCTTGTTTTCCTATCACCTTCATTTCTGTGGGAAAAAATACACTTAGAGTCTACAGTAGAGACCTGGCACTGTTCTAGGTTTGATGGATCAGTAGTAAACAACATCAGAAGCCAGAAATCCATGTTGGTAGGAAGCTTGCATTCATACAGACATTTGCCAATAAAGAGTGAGCGTATCTCGTGTTAATAAGTACTTCAGAGAGGGCTTGGGGTGAAAAGCACATGAGGTGAAAAAGGAATCCAGGGTGATGATGGTCCTATAAATTTTAGAGAAGCTCCATTTCACAAAGGTTTTGTTCAGATACTGACATGAGCAAGTACCTGATGGCAGGGAAATAGAGAATTGTGCAGAGATCAGATGGGAGAAGTTTCTGTGTAGAGGGAACAGCAAGTGAAAGAAGACTCTAATGGAGGAGCTAGCTTGCTGGGTTCAAGGAACAACAATAACGTCTTTGTGCTTTACAGTGAGGCAAGGGAAAGGGAAGAAATGACACTGGGAAGGAATAGGTGAAGTTCTTCATGGCTTTGGGTGGACACTATAAAGATTTTGACTTTTGTTCTGATTCAGTGGATAAATAATTGGAGAGTTAAAGGAGTGACATGATCAGCTTTGGTTTTTCATGAATAACCCTGGACCAGGTTAAGAAAAGATGAAAAGGGACAAGGGAAGAATCAGGAAGTATATTTAGATGGCTGTTGTAGACACTAGACACTCCCTGATGGTAGCTTAGAAGAGGGTAGTAATGATGGAGTTGGGGAAAAATTCTTTGTAGAATTGAGATAGGCTTTTCTAATGTGTGAATAGTTAGTAGTAGCTGAATGCAGCTTTTCCTGTAAAATCCAGGGCCCATGATTTAAAATACCAGTTTGGCATTGGGTAGGTTTTTGGCTGATTTTCTCAGTTCCATCAATATATTATCTATCTTTTAGAATGTTGTAGGTCTTCCAACCATGTGAATCATAATAATAAACATTTGCCTTTTCAGTACATCTAAAATCTTTGAAGATAAGCAGTTACCTGAAAAAAGTATAAAGCTAAGGCATCTTGTATTTGCCAAATGGTTCAATTAAAATTTCTAGCTCTTATTAGAGTAGATTGACAAGTAAATGCATAGGTAGTTCCTTTTCATGTTTGAGTTCCTGGGTAGGAATTAGTGAGGATCAAGGAGTTCTTAGGAGAAGAAAGCACTCACTATCCAATCAAGACCTCTCATTGTGAGTAGGACCCAACATCCTACCTCCACTTGGATAATTTTACAGATGCACTATTGATCTCTCAAGTAGTTATGTCTCAACACTTTTCTCTATTCCATCTTTTTTCTGACTTTATTGAGATACAGTTGGAATGTAACATTGTCCATTGTTTAAATTATACAGTGTGTTGACTGGAAGCATTTATATGTTGCAAAGTCTAGCCTCGTATGTTCTTTCTTACTGAAAGTCTTCCTCTGCATCACATTTTATTCCCCAAGCTTGCTTTGAATTATCCATCATTTTGCTTCCTTTCTTAGAGTATTCAACAGTAATATAAAAAGTAATTATTATGTGCCGGATGTGAAAGATATATAGAGGTCATGTTTCCTTCCCTTCCGATGCTATTGGAGTGTGGTAGAAATACTTGCAAGGACATAAACTTCAAAAAAAATTATAAACACGATGATGAAGATACCCAGAGTGTTCTATTGGGAAATCAAAGGCAGAAACCTAGCCTGACCTGAGGAGGAGTGGTAGAGCATCAGATTGTTGCTGGTAGTAATATAATCTAATCAGAGATAAGAGTGATAAAGAGGAGGTAGGCGTATTGTAGTTGAGATGATTGCAGTGTCCCTTGGGAATTCCATAACCACCCCCCCCCCAGGATCTCTTCTAAGAAAAATATATTTAAATGCATAAAATAAAATACAAAGGACTATAAAAGAAGTTGCACAAGAACAGAATATTTTTTAAAGATTTTGTTTATTTATTTGACAGAGAGAAATGCAGCAAGAGGGGAACATAAGCAGGGGGAGTGGGAGAGGGAGACTGATGTGGGGCTCCATCCCAATTCTGGGATCATGCCTGAAGCCAAAGGCAGACCCATAGTGACTGAGCCACCCTGGTGCCCCCACTAATAAAATGTTAAAGCAAACCCTAAAACAGTGGTATATGTGCTTTTGTTGTGTTATATACCTGTATCTTGCCAGTCAGATTTACTGACTCATAGTTTTGTGGCCTATAATATGTATTGTATCTATGTTGTTGATAATGATAAAATTGCAATCACTGCTACTACAAAAGTATGTTGTCTGCATTCATAATTTAAGGAAGGGTTAGAGGTTAATATAAACAAAGATACAAATTTTTATCTCCATCTAAGTTTATAGATCCTCCCTTGCAACTTTATCCAGCTTTACGTAGAATTTATGTGATGGATTTAAGGTAAGGAAGGCTGCAGGTGGACAGAGAGAAACTAATCTGTACTTAGTCCTGCAGTGTGATGATGAAACCTTAAAGATTTTCCAGCAACTCTAGCATATGATGCCCTTTCCTGTCATTGAGTTCATTTTTTTTTTTATTTTACTTGCCCCGAAGGATTTAAGATTTAGTTCATAATGGACTTTCTAATTTTTCATCTAATTTTTAGGACTTACCTTGTTAATAAGATGGTAAACGTTAGTCCTTGCTTGCTATTCAAAGTGTAGTTTAGGGACTGGTAGTTTTGGCATCACTGGGAATGTATTTGAGTACAGAATCTCAGATTTTGATCCCAATCTATGGAATTGGAATATGAAAGTCAATAAGATCACTAGGTGATTTTTATGAACATTGAGGATTGAGAAGCACTGCTCTAAGGGACAGGGTTTCTGAATTAGAATCCATTTGCTTTCTCATAAGACTCTTTTAGAAAATTTAGTCACATAATCTTTCAATACACACTTAGTTTGACAATTAAACCAAAATTACAGTCATTTTATGTTAAAAGTGCAAACTTTCCTCTCAGATTTAGAAGTAAAGGACATATAAATCTTATTAACAATCCTAAAGTGATCTTTAAAGTAGTGGATGATTATTCTGGGTCAATGTATCACTTTGAGCAAATAGACTTACCACAAATGGCCTGCCATTTGAACGGACACCTAAAAACCATGCATCTATCACCTGGCATGAAATCTTACTGCAAATGTGTATATCCTACCTACATTATGATAACAGATCATAAATTAAGAGAGTGCAGTTTCTCATTTCTTTATGGTTGTGAGGCATATCGTTCATATAACCTTTTAATCATTCAATAAAATGAGTGGCTGGAAAAGGCATACTCAATAATACTTCATCATGGCATTCAGTCCTTGGCATTGGCTTTGAATTCTTTTGAAATGTTTTATTAGGTGTTTAAGTGGTAATGAAGTAAAGAGGAACTTGGAATTGTGGGTTTTAAGAACTGCTGAATACTTCTAATAATACATCTCATGAAGCTTGTGATTCCTGACTCCTAAACTATAAGGTCAAGTAAAGTGAACTAAGTTTTGTACAAAATAATGTAATTTAATGTCACCTACTTTATGTAATAAAGTCACTGGAGCCAAACTGATTGGGATGGGGCTTTGAGTATGTAGGAAAGAGTCAGAAGTTGGACTGATTAAAGTTTAAGAACTAGAGGTTGCTTAGAGCTATATCTCTCCCTTGTAAAATGTAGCTTTTTTAATCTTCAAGTTGTATGGAATTGATATTTTAAAGATAAAAGTCTATTGATATTTATTCTCTACAACAGTGTACTTGAAATTTTCTCTTATATTTAAAGTATCCAGTGACTGTCAAAAACCCTTCAGATAGTTGCAATAGTTAATATTACTTTGGTTAAGAAATTTCTTTTTTAAAAAGGTGGGAAAACAATTTATAATAAGTGACAAGTGGCATTCTTAGGAAAATAATGTATACCAAAAAAGAAATGTATTCATCTCTTCCTGATTAAAATATGTATGTGTGTATATATATATATATACACACATATGAATGGTGAAAAATCTGTACATTTCACTTACAGGCTTTAAAAAATCATATCTACAAAAGCTTGTGGTCTTAGTACATTAACTTAAAACTATTTTATGTTATCCCTTGTCATTTCAATTAAAAAACCTAGTTTTCAGATTAGTTCTTTCCATATATGTGAAGAATTTCATTGCACACATAAATCATGTGGAGTTTTTTCATTTTATGTGTATTTAGGAAAGTAATATTAAACTTTCAAGTACTTAATTCCTTATAGCATTATAAATATTCCTGAGTAACCATGGATGGATATACTATTATCTATCTATCTATCTATATGTATTTTTGGTACTGAATTTTAGTGAATTCCATGGATAACCCTTCTTTTTTAAAATTTTTTATTTATTTTTTAATTTCTTTTCAGTGTTCCAGAATTCATTATTTATGCACCACACCCAGTTCTCCATGCAATACGTGCCCTCCATAATACTGACCACCCAGGCTCACCCAACCTTCCACCCTCTTCCCCTCTAAAATCCCCAGTTTCTTTCTCAGAGTCCACAGTCTCTCATGGTTCCTCTCCCCCTCCAATTTCCCCTAACACCCTTCTCCTCTCTAACTCCCCATGTCCTCCATGCTATTTGTTATGCTCCACAAATAAGTGAAGCCATATAATAATTGACTCTCTCTGCTTGACTTACTTCATTCAGCATGATCTCTTCCAGTCCCGTCCATGTTGCTACAAAAGTTGGGTATTCATCCTTTCTGATGGAGGCATAATACTCCATAGTATATATGGACAATATCTTCCTTATCCATTCATCTGTTGAAGGGCATCTTGATTCTTTCCAGTTTGGTGACAGTGGCCATTGGTATGAACACTGGGGTACAGATGGCCCTTCTTGTCACTACATCTTTATCTTTGGGGTAAATACCCAGTAGTGCAATTGCAGGGTCATAGGGAAGCTCTATTTTTAATTTCTTAAGGAATCTCCACACTGTTTTCCAAAGTGGCTGCACCAACTTGCATTCCCACCAACAGTGTAAGCAGGTTCCCCTTTCTCCACATCCTTTCCAACACATGTTGTTTAGTGCCTTGTTAATTTTGGCCATTCTAACTGGTGTAAGGTGGTACCTCAATGTGGTTTTGATTTGAATATCCCTGATGGCTAATGATGATGAACATTTTTTCATGTGTCTGTTAGCTATTTGTGTGTCTTCATTGGAGAAGTGTCTGTTCGTGTCTTCTGCCCATTTTTGATGTGATTTTCTGTTTTGTGTGTGTTGAGTTTGAGGAGTTCTTTATCAATCTTGGATATCAGCCCTTTGTCTGTATTGTCATTTGCGAATATCTTCTCCCATTCCATGGGTTGGCTCTTTGTTTTGTTGACTGTTTCCTTCATTGTGCCGACACTTTTGATCTTGATGAAGTCTCAAAAGAGACTTTTGAAGTCTCTCAAAAGAGACTTTTGAAGTCTCAAAAGAGGCTTTTGTTTCCTTTGCCTTTGGAGACATATCTTGAAAGAAGTTGCTGTGGCCAATGTCAAAGAGGTTAGTGCCTATGTTCTCCTCTAGGATTCTGTTGGATAATATCAGTCTCAGCTCTATAATATAATGATTAAGCACTTCCATACAACCCCTGGTACTCAACACAAGTGCTCTCCTTAATCCCCATCAGCTATTTCACTCATTTCCCCCATCCACCTCCCCTCTGGTAACCATCAGTTTGTTCTCTTAAGAGTCTGTTTTTTTGTTTGCCTCCCTCTCTCTTTTTCGTTTGCTCATTTGTTTTCTCTCTTAAATTTCACATGTATGAAATCATATGGTATTTATCTTTCCCTGACTGAATTATTTCACTTAGCAGAATACTCTCTAGCTTCACCCATGTCCTTGAAAATGACAAGATTTTATTCTTGTTTATAATTGACTAAAGCTCCATCTATGTGTGTGTAGACACCACATCTTCTTTATCCATTCCTCAGTTGATGGACACTTGGGCTTTTTCCATAACTTTGCTGATGTAGATAATGTGATTGTAAACATTGGAGTGCATGTATCCCTTTGAACTAGTATTTTTGTATTTGCATACTCAGCAGTACAATTGCTGAGACATAGGGAAATTCTATTTTTAATTTTTGAGGAACTTCCATACTATTCCCTAAAGTGGCTTCACCAGTGTGTATCCCCACCAAAAAGAAGAAGAAAGAAGTAGCTATGGTCAGTGTCAGAGAGATTACTGCATTTATTCTTCTCCAGGATTTTGATGGTTTCAAGGTCTCACATTTAGGTCTTTCATACATTTTGAATTTACTTTTGTGTATTCTGTAAGAAAGTGGTCCAGTTCATTCTTTTGTATGTACCTGTCCAGGTTTTCCAGCACCATTTGTTGAAGACACTGTCTTTTTTCCATTGGCTATTCTTTCCTACTTTTTTGAAGATGACTTAGCCATATAGCTGCAGATTAATTTCTGGGTTTCCTATTCTGTTCCATGGATCTGTGTATCTGTTTTCTTGCCAGTACTATAACTTTTTGTTCACTATAGCTTTATATTATACCTTTAAGTCTGAAGTTGGGATGCCTCTAGCTTTTCTTTATCAAGGTTGCTTTGGCTATTCGGGATCTTTTGTGGTTTCATACACATTTTAGGGTTGTTCATTCTAGGTCTGTAAAAAATGTTGATGGTATTTTGATAAGCATTGCATTAAATGTGTAGATTGCTTTGAATAGTATGGGTATTTTGACAGTATTCTTCCAATCCATGAGCATTGGAATGTCTTTCAACGTGTGTGTGCGTGTGTGTGTGTGTGTGTGATCAGTTTATTTCATCAGTGTTTTTTAGCCTTTATAGTACAGGTGTTTGACCTCTTTGATTAGGTTTAATCTAGATGTCTTAATATTTTTGGTGCAATTGTAAATAGAATCATTTCCTTGATTTCTCTTTCTGCTGCTTCATTGGTGTATAGAAATGCAATAGATTTCTGTTTGTTGATTTTGTGTCCTGCAACTTAACTGAACTCATTTATCAGCTCTGGCAGGTTTTTGGTGGAGTCTTACAGTTGTGTGTGTGTGTGTGTGTGTGTGTGTGTGTAATATCATCTAGAAATAGTGACAGTTTTACTTCTTTCTTAAGATTCAGATGCCTTTTGTTTCTGTTGTCATATTGCTGTGGCTAGGACTTCCAGTACTATGTTGAATATATGTGCTGAGAGTAAACATCCTTGTCTTGTTTGTGATCTTAAGGGAAAGACTCTCAGTGTTTCCCTATTGAAGATGATGTTAACTGTGGGTTTCTTTTTAGGGTAAAGAAATCGAAATTAAAAAAAGAGATTAGTCCATTGGAATTCCATCAGCTATGCTGAAAATGAAATGTCTATCTCTTGATGGTAAAAGCATATTAACTAAATGAGTGCTTCTAAAATAGTTACTATAATAATAATAATAATGTCAAAAGAATTCCAAAGTGAATGCATCTGTAAAAAAAGAAGTTACATTAAACAAAGTTATGTTAGCCCGTGAGCTGCTGCTGATGGGAATAATCCTCATTTTGAACAAGTACAGTAGTGGTATTCATTCTTATTTTTAAACTTTTATTGAGGTGTGATTCACATGCCATAAAATTTATTCACATTTGTAAAATTCAGTGATTTTTTTGGGGGGGGAAGTTGACCAAGTTATATAGCCATCAACACTATAAAGTGTTAAAATGCTTCCATCATTAGTGGTACACTGTATGTTAGCTAAATGGAAATGAAATAAAAAATATTCAAAATGTAAATAAAGAAAAACTTCCATTACCACATTAAGATCATCTCTCATGTCAATTTATTGTTAATCCCCTCTTCTACCCTAAGTTGTAGACAGTCATGTACTTACTGTCTCTACAGACTTGCCTTTTTGTGAACATGTCATATAAGTGGATTCATAAACTATGTGATTTTTGGGGTGGCTTTTTTCACTTAGCATGATGTTTTCAAGTTTCCTTAAGTTGTAGTGTGTGCCTGTCCTTCATTCTTGCTATGGTGGACAGTATCTCACTACCTGGATATATCTCAGCTTTGCTTATCCACTCACCAGTCAATGGATGCTTAGGTTGGTTTGATTTCTTGGCTGTTAGGAAGAGTGCTATTGTTACTAGTATTTAATTAGATGTGGCTCTGGTGATGATGACTGGCATAAACTGAGAACATCTATTAATCATGCTACTGAATGTAAAGAGGGACAAATCACTTTGGTAAGCATTAAGAGGTATGGAAGTTGAGGACCAGGTAGTGTGAATAAAAAAGAATATACTTGGTTAATAGTTAGTGAAGGTTTACTTTGGTACAAGAAAAGATACAAATTAATACATTATTTCCAAAAATCTTTATTAGGTATCTACTCTGTATCAGAGACTGAGCTTAGAAATTATGGTAGGATAATCAGATGCAGGGAAATGATCAAACTACCAAAACCAAATCTGAACTCTGTATCTAGGAACCAGAGGAGATTTTTTTTTTAAAAAATATTTTATTTGACAGACAGAGATCATAAGTAGGCAGAGAGGCAGGCAGAGAGAGAGGGGGAAGCAGGTTCCTCGCCAAGCAGAGAGTGTGACATGGGGCTTGATCCCAGGACCCTGGGATCATGACCTGAGCCGAAGGCAGAGGCTTTAACTCACTGAACTACCCAGGCACCCCAAGGAGTTTTTTTTAAGTGAAATACTGTTGAGAAGTTTTAAAAAAAATAATGGGAGCAAATAATTCATACTTCATTTATAAAATAGAAGCTGCTGATAGGTTTTCTCCTCTTTCTGAAAAGGTGTGCTCCTCTGTATTTGGGTAAGTATCTACTTGAGGTCCTCTAGGGAGTTACTTTTACAAGAATGGTTCATGTAGCTCCTATAATACAGTTGTCAGTTATGTTATTTACAATAAAGCAACCCTAAAATGTGCTCTAATGCTTATTTAATCAATTTATCAGGAAGCTTGTGTTACCTTGTAGGCTTTAAATATGACTCTTTCTTCCTAATATGAAAAAAGCTAAAGACTATCTCAATAATAGAACGTGATAATGTACTTTATTGATAATTTGATTTTCAGATGATTCATTAAGCTCTTCAGGTTACTTTGTAGCTAAGCAACAGGCCTATAGAAAGACACTTGATTTACTCAAGAGAGAGAAATATGAATTCATTCTCTGATCTTGATGATATTCTGAAATTAAATTGAACTTTCCAGAATAGTTTCCTTAAAATGCATCCCATATAACACCAGGTCCATTAAATGTCCATGAAGAAATAGAAATTCCTTGGTTAAGTAAGTTGGGAATGTGTTGTATAGTATACCATGTCTATAGGAAATTCACAAAGTGTATTAAAGATTCTGAGAAATACTGCTGGGAGGAAGCTTGTGAAACTGATCATTTTTCAGTATTTTCCAAACGTGTTTTATAACACATCTCTATTTTCACATATCCCAATAAATATCCCTTGGAAGTAGTAAGTTGTGGAAGACTCATGGTAAATGCTAGTCTAGGTGATAAGGTATTAGAGGAACATAATGCGGCCTGAATGTTTTTCCTAGATCTGTTAAAAGGTCTGTCGAGATGAAAGGAGGAGAAATGGGAAAAGCCATATCCCTTCTCTCTCTTGTTGGACAAGCAGGGCAAGACATGGAAGTCTGGATTCCCTGTGTAATCAGCTCTGAGCTCAGAAAGCATAGCTTTTGGGATCTGCTTAATTTCTTAAATTTATATTCCCCTGTTTTGGAAAAGATTCTCTGTTGACTAGAGTATTAATCTCATAGTGCTGGAATTGTACTCTGTGATTTTTTAATTCCTGACTCCTTAATCTTCAAGTTGTGAGACTTTGAGCAAGTTATTTGATCAGCTAAGCCTGTTTACTTGTTTGTAACATGAACGTGCTGGGGATACCTCATAGGGCTGTTGTAAGAATCCAGTGAGATAATTACTGACTCAGAAAGGTACCTGGTACATAGTGAGTTCTCAAATATTTATAGGTATCATCCTGTGCTCTCATTGAAATGGCCACATGTTCTGTTTAAAGCCATTAATTGTATCACCTGTGGTCCTCGTTGAAATTCATGTAAGACCTGCCCTGCCTTTAAAACAGAAAACCAAATAAAATCAAATTCATTCATATCCATTAATATGGCATAGAGATATCTTTCTCTGAGTAAACTAAATTGTTTTTTCTTTGCTCCTGTCATATTCACTATATACTTTCTTTCCTTCCCTGTCTTTCCACCTAAATAGTGAGCTATTTAGGTCCTGGGAACAAGTCTTAGGGAACTTTGAAACAGTATGTAGCATAATAACCAGTACATAAAATGTACTCACCATGGATCTTTTTTTTTTAAAGATTTTATTTATTTAAGAGAGAGAGAGTTTGATATCAAGAGTAGCAGGTAGGGGCAGAGGGAATGGGAGAAGTAGGCTCGCCGCTGAGCAGAGAACCCCATGTGGGGCTCAATCCGGGGACCCTGGGATCATGACCTTAACTGAAGGCAACCACTTAACCGACTGAGCCACCCAGGTGGCCCTCATCATGTATCTTAAATAAAACAGAGTTGGTTGGGGTGGGCAGGAGATACCATATGCTAATCTACAGCTTTTCATTACATTTTTATGCTGGTGTTCTTATCAATAGTTGCCAAAAGAATGAAAGTACCCCCACTTCTGTGGGTTTGTTGTTTTGGAAAAAAAGCAATAGATATTATCCTGAAATCAGTATAACTATAATATGTAGAATGCCACCTTTAGGCTGGCATCTCATCAGAGTACGATAATTGAGGGAGAGTGGCAAGGTACCTAATGATACAAACTGGGAAGCTAACAAACCAAAGTGACTTTTCTTCTGTTTTCTTGAAGTATTAAATTAGAGGCCGTGCACTGTACAGCTTGTGATCTTAATATCCATAGTGCTTTTCTTAGATACAAGCTATCCATAATTTTTCTGGTATATAATAATAGCAATAAAAGTGATAATATAACATTTACAGTTTATCATAACTAAACCAGAGTACCTGGCTAGCCACTTGAGAACACATTAATCCAATGAAGAATATTGGTGCATTGGGTAATAATACTTTACTTTGCAGACTAAGCAACTCTTCTTTTTCAACAAATCTATTAGTGTTCTTCCTTAGAGATAAAATTTATGTTAGAACACTTGCATAAGAATAATAAATAGATTATGAGGAGTTCTTCCTGTGTGCCAATAGTTTGCCAAGTGCTTTATATGCATAGGCTTAATCAATACCTAAATACCTTAAAAGGCAAATATTACTCCATTTTCAGATTAGGGAAGTTTAGAGAAGTAACTCCTCCAGAGTCATCCAGATAATAAATGGCAAAGCTACAATATGAACTTGAATCTGCCTAAACAAATACCAGTGATACACTCAAATGTATTTTAATTAATGTTTAAATGGGTGAAATTCTGACATGGAGTGAATGTGGGGTAGAACAATACACAGAAGGCATAGGGTCTTTGCCTGGCTTCAAAACCTGCTGTCTTTGTAACCCTGGAATAGTAGCCTAGGTGTTCTAAGCTTCAATTTCTGTACTCCTGAGTTGGAGGTAATACAACCTGACATATATCAAATGGGGCTGTTAGAAAGGAAGTTAATAATTCTATGTATATGGATGTGCATTATATATTATGAAATTGTCAAAATTGTTTTTAAACCTTCTTTTACTGCTATAATTTTGCTTTCTGCCAAATGAAGGAAATTTAAAAGAAGATTAGCACTATTAGTAATAAATGCATAATATTTAATGAGCAGTTAGTATGGTCCTGGAACTATCATAATGATCTCAACAACCAATTTAAGTTGATCTATTTACCAGGTAAGACAAAAAAGTGGGACATGCAGAGATAAGATATTAAATCCTAAGTTACAAGATAGTAAGGATATGCTACTAAAGGATATGCTGATAAACCAGGCAGTACAGCCCTGTGTTTGAGCAGACCCTCCACAGTCAGTCTAGATAAATAATGCTAGCTGTTGGGTTGAAATGGTGTTTGTCATTAAGGGACAGTTACGTAAGTCTTACCATATAGATTCTGCTGTTCTTGACCTCTGTGGAAGGCCAAACTTTCTTGGGGAAGAAGAGGTTCTTTTTATTCTCATGTACTTACCTCAAAAACTATTTGTGGAAATTAATTTCAGGAAGATAATAAATGTATACTGAATAAAAATGGATGCTCTCTAACATGGAGACACACAAATAGGAGTGAGAAAAATTGAAACACTTATCCAATAAACTTTGTGGCCACTGTAACTGAAACTTTACAATCACTATTCCTGTTGTGTAAATATACTATACTGTCCCTCTATTTTCCTTCAGGTAATTGTAGTACTGTCTACTTGGTAAACCAAATGGGGAAATTAAAAATCCTCTTAAGCTTACTTTTCTCTTCCCTTAGCTTTGCTGCTCCAATTGCCAACAAATTTTATTAAGCTATTAATGAAATGACTCCCAAATCTAGTTTCTTGGTACTACATCCTCTGTAGCTGTCACTCAGAAAGCAGTATAAACTTCCCAATTGAATTCCAGCTTACAGCTGGTTCTCACTTCATCTTCAGTGCCATGGGGGTTATTATCTCTCAAGCACACAAACCTTCCACCTCTGTTTCAGTCTCTCTCTCTAGTCTACTGTTGTCAGGATAAGATCCAAACTCCTTATCATGGCATGCAAAGTTTTTTTGTACTCTAGTCACGCATTTTTTTCTCGACCTCATTTACAGCAGCCTTCACAAATCTGGTGGTTGTGAAGATGTCCTCCTCGTCTGAACACTGTCCCTCTGAACACCTGCCTCTCAGCATCTATTCCTGCTCTTCTTTCTGCCTATAATTCCCCTCTTTCTATGGCAAGCCTCAGTTTATCTTTTAAAACCAAACTTAAGGGGGCGCCTGGGTGGCTCAGAGGGTTAAAGCCTCTGCCTTCAGCTCAGGTCATGATCCCAGGGTCCTGGGATCGAGCCCCGCATCAGGCTGTCTGCTCCGTGGAGAGCCTGCTTCCTCCTCTCTCTCTCTCTCTGCCTGCCTCTCTGCCTACTTGTGATCTCTGTCTGTCAAATAAATAAATAAAATCTTAAAAAAAAAAAAAAAACAAACTTAAGGTGCCTGGGTGGCTCAGTGGTTGCAGCTGCTGCCTTCAGCTCAGGTCATAGTCTCGGGGTCCTGGGATTGAGTCCCACATCGGGCTCTCTGCTCAGCGGGGAGCCTGTTCCCTCCTCTCTCTCTGCCTGCCTCTCTGCCTACTTGTGATCTCTCTCTCTCTGTCAAATAAATATATAAAATCTTAAAAAATAAAAAAACTTAAATTTTACCACTTCTGAAAGCTTTACCTAGGGTACAAGAAAAAGCTTTACCTTGACTCGATGCCTCTGTTGGCAGATAGTCCCACTCTCTTCTGAGCTTCTATGACATTGTATTTTTATATATTTTTTTTTATTTTAGGGACATTTTAGATGTTTAGAAGACTTGTAAAGCTAGTACAGAGAGTTCCCATAAACCTCATAATCACTTTCCCATGTTAACTTCTTTTAGTAGTGGGGTACATTTGTCACACATAATGAGGTACTATACATTATCATCACCATCATCATCATCATCAACTAAAGTCTATATTTTGTTCATATTTTCTCAGTTGTGGCACTTTTATTATTTTGTTTTTGTTCCAGGATTCTATACATGATATCACATCACATTTAATTCTTACATGTCCTTAGACTTCTTTTGGTTGTGGCAGTTTCTCAGACTTTGCTTATCTTTCATTATCATGACAACTTTGAAAAGTACTGGTCAGGTAGGTGTTGTATAGAATTTTCCTAAGTTGGGTTTTGTCTGATGCTTTTCTCACAGTTATACTAGGATCATAGATTTTGGGAGTATATCACAGAGGTAAGTGCCATTCTTATCACATGATACCAAGGGTACCTTCTGTCATCATGACCTACCTTGTTGATGTTGACTTTGATCACCTCGCTGAGATAATGTTTGTCTGGTTTCTCCACTGCAAAGTTACTCTTTTTATCTTTTTCTATACTGGCCTCTTTGAGAGGAAGTTATTGTGAGCACCCTATACTAACAGAGTGAAGAATTATATTCCACCTCCTTAAAGATGAAGAATTATATTCCACCTCCTTAAAGATGAAATATGCACATAAATTTTTGGAATTCTTCTGTATGGGATACTACTCTATTCTTCCTCATTTGTTCATTTATTTATATAATTTTGGAGCCATGGGTATATGTTACGTATTTATTTATACAGTTGACCCTTGAATGACATGGATGTGGGCTGTGTGGTTCACTTTTAGGGGCATATTTTTATATATGTCCTTTCCTTATAATTTTCTAAATATTTTATTTAGTTTATTATACTATTACAGTGTATAATACAAGCAGTATACAAAATATTTGTTAACCTTTTACGTTATTGTGAAGGCTTCCTTTCAACAAGAGGCTATGTGTAGTAAAGTTTTAGGGGAGTCAAAAGTTACATGTGGATTTTCTACTGTGGGAGGAGTCATTAAACAATGGTCAACTGTGATCTAGTATCTGTTTTTATTGCCAAAATTATTCAAGTTCAGGCTGTTGGAAGTTATTTTTTTAATTTTTTAAATTTATTTCTTTTCAGTGTAACAGAATTCATTGTTTATGCATCACACCCAGTGCTCCATGCAATACGTGCCCTCCATAATACCCACAACCTGGCTTCCCTGACCTCCCACCCCCCACCCCTTCAAAGCCCTCAGATTGTTTTTCAGAGTCCATAGTCTCTCATGGTTCACCTCCCCTTCCAATTTCCCTCAATTCCCTTCTCCTCTCTAACTCCCCTTGTCCGCCATGCTATTTGTTATGCTCCACAAATAAGTGAAACCATATGATAATTGACTCTCTCTGCTTGACTGATTTCACTCAGCATAATCTCTTCCAGTCCCGTCCATGTTGCTACAAAAGTTGGGTATTCATCCTTTCTGATGGAGGCATAATACTCCATAGTGTATATGGACTACATCTTCCTTATCCATTCGTCCATTGAAGGGCATCGTGATTCTTTCCACAGTTTAGTGACTGTAGCCATTGCTGCTATAAACACTGGGATAGAGATGGCCGTTCTTTTCACGACATCTGTATCTTTGGGGTAAATACCCAGGAGTGCAATTGCAGGGTAATAGGGAAGTTCTATTTTTAATTTCTTGAGGAATCTCCACACTGTTCTCCAAAGTGGCTGCACCAATTTGCATTCCCACCAACAGTGTAAGAGGGTTCCCCTTTCTCCCCATCCTCTCGAACACACGTTGTTTCCTGTCTTGCTAATTTTGGCCATTCTAACTGGTGTGAGGTGGTATCTCAATCTGGTTTTAATTTGAATTTCCCTGATGGCTAGTGATGATGAATAATTTTTTCATTTTACTTGGTTTCTGTATCCCTTTGGCATGCCCACCTCTGTGTGGGTGTGCACACACATGTGTGTGAACGTGCACATATGTGTCTTTGAGGGGGTAACACTTATTTACTTTTTGTTTCCAGTCTCATCTTCAATATTCCCTACCTCAGACATATCTAGAAAAAGTCACTTCTTCAAGAGACCCTTGTTCACAGACCTGTACCCCTGGGACTAATAATACATCATATATTAATAAAAAATAAAAAATTAAAGAGACCCTTGTTCCCTTTATTGAAGAAAGGCTTGAGAAGTCAAGTTCTGGGTACTGGGACCCAGTATTATATGTCTATTGTGTAACCGGCAAAAACTTAGTTTTATTTTTCTGTTAGACTGATATCTACAATGTTAATATTCTCTTCCACAAGAATGAATCATTTAAAGTATGTAACCTTGCATTCTTATTTGGTTATTTGATGGATTTATAGTGTTTCTTTGTACAATTATATTATGAAATCATTGTGTTGAAGTATTTCATATATGTCTTAGTGGGCTCTGCATCAGTCAGTTATGTTTTATGATTCTGGGGCTGAATTCTGTGTTTTTACATTTCCCTAATTCATTTCTTGCAGTAAAATTTATCTTTTTTGTACTTACGTCTTCTAATCACAGATGTAAAGGGTTGAAGCTAAAACTTTAGCAAGGGACTAGTTCTTTGAAATATAGCCTGGCGCATGATATACTGTCACCTTGTTATGGTGTAAAGAATATAGAATAGGACTGCAATTCACTTTACGAAAATTACCCATTTGTTCAGTAATACCCATCATTTAAGAACTTGATCATGAAGAGAAGGGGATGTATTCATTCACAAAATGGAAAACAATTCAGTCAAGGCTGGACCCCATGCTTCAAATGATAGGAAAGGTCTTTCTGTGTGGCTCTCAACTTTACTTACACTGATTATCTTTGTACATTGTCATTTCTCCTCTTGCCTCCCATTATATTCTATAATTCTAATACATCATATTCCCTCTTGTACTATAGCCATATTTATACTAATACTATTTAATAACTGAACAGTTCTCTGAGGGCATATTTAGTATCTCTGATTGACTGGTGTATATTCTTTGAAGTGGTAAAAATTACTTTGAGCATCTATATACTACCCATTTTCTCGAAATTTGAAAGAAAAAAGTAACTCTTAAAACAAACCCTGACCCTTATTATTTACCATGCCCCTACCCAGAAATCAGTGAATATATCCAAGGTGTTGAGTACCCTGATCAGAGTGGGGCATTTGGATATCCCTGTAGTTGAATGTGCCTGAGCCATACTGTATAGAGTACTGACAACTGATTCAAATTACAATCTCATGCAAATTTTTGGTTAGGTTTGGTGGCTTATTTTAGTTAGTGCATCCATGTTTTTTTCTATGACGAATTTCCAAATTAAGTATTTGTCGTTCTTTTTTTTTTTTTTTTTTTTTTTTTTAAGCGTGGACTATTTACAACATAAACTAAAATACCTCTTTTCTAGGCTTTAAAACAAACCATTCTAACACTTGGCTTCAAGGCAACATTTATTTCTCATACCCCTGCAGGGTTTAGCTTCTCTAAGTTGGAATTATTTGGAAACTTCTGCACCTTCTAAGTTGGCTTCTTCACACTTCTGAAGCTCATCTGGCTATTATTTAAACTAGGCTGGCCTTGATGATTTGGATGCTCTAGTTCTGCTCTCATCTTCCAGCAAGTAAGCCTAGCCATGTTTCAAGTCAATGGTAGAGACACAAGAGAGAGCAAGTCCCATATGCAAGTTTGTTTTAAGCCTCCACTTATACCATGCTTGATACTATCCAGGTTGTCAAAGTAAGTCTCATAGTTGAGTGGAAGGTTAATTGACAGGGCATGTTATTCTATTCATGATCGCAGGGAAATGCAGAGTTACATAGCAAATGATGTGGGCACAGGAAAGAGGTAATGAGTCTTTGGTACTCCTGGAATATGCTACAACCAGGAGATGTAGAAATGGAATAAAGATCAGATCCATGACATCCCTTCAGGAAGCTGAAGTTGGGCAGGGGAATAATACAAATATTTCAGGAGAGAATATGATGTATCATTAAAGTTACAAAGTAAAATCAGAGGAAGAAAGAGAAATCATGCCTAATTGGAAATGAAGACTGGAGAAAATTACAATTGAGTTTATTAGTAGTTATGTAAAGGAGTTGGATGACTAATATAAAAAATATATCCATCTTTAGAATACCAATCCATTTAAATGCAAAAACTTGATTATTTGGCTTGATATATTTTACTTAGGTATCTGTAAAAAGTGAATTGAATAACCTAAATGCTAGTAGAATTTCTTTAGTAACTAAAATATTGTTAGAAAAATAATCTTTGATTTCCTAGTTTATTACTTGTTGGTAACATTAGTAAGAAATCAAGAGTACTTATAGTCAGTGGGTAATCTTTATGAATTTTGACACAGTGAATTCTTTTTTGGGGAAAAAGTATGTGTACATTTTAGACTTTTATCTATTTGCCCTTTTGTGTGTCAGAAACCTCTATTTTACAGTTTCATGGAATTATAAAGCTTTTTTGTGCACATTCTGTGGGCATTTATGGAGACTTTTTGGTACTCAACAACCTAGTAGAAATCAAATATCAAAGAAGTGGGAAATATGTTCACATTCTTTTAAGTCTGAGTGCTTTTAGTTGAAGGAGTTAAGATGAAAACACCCATTAAAATGTCCGAAAAACTAAGTAATATTTCACTCTGAGCTCTCCCTCTGAACATTTCCTTTTTTGTTTGTGATTTTCTGTCTTATTTCTAGATATCTAAAGACTGAGGTGTAGCCTTAATGGAGATAAATTTCTTATCCCCCTCCTCAACATATAGTTTCTTTCTTAAATTAGGTGAGACTATTTCTAGTCAGAGACTTTTGTCTTGATTCTGAAGGTAGAATTTCATGTATGTGTTCTGCAAAGAATACATTTTAAGGGAGACCTGAAGAGGAAAGCCTTTCTTAAGTGGAGTTACCTATGGGGGGAATCCCCAGAGGAAAGTATTGTTACCATAACATTTAGTACCACTGTGGAGATAACCTAAATGAAATGTTTCTCAAAAAAAAAATCCAACCCCCCCAAAAAACAAAAACAACACCAAATAACAGAATAGGAAGCCTGATGTATATCTTTATTGTTTATGAAACTATATTTTTAATGTTTCTTGACCTATAGAAAAATAACAAAACTTTCCAGAAATGATTAGATTATAGATGGTGCACTTCAAAAGGTACAGAAAATAACATGTAAAGTGACCTTTTGCCCCATTTTAAGACTCCTGTTCACTTTGAGAGAAATAACCATACCAGGCATACATAGATGGTTAAATTTTTTTTTCTGTAAGTTCTTTCTTCCCATTTGATAAATGTTAAATTGTGTTAGTTTTAAATAAACATGATTCTTTCATAGATACAGGTGACATCTTTAATATGTATTTTGTTCTAAATATCTTACATGTTCAGAACAGCTATAAGAATTTGGAGAAGGTGTTACTGATTACTACCTTCAAAAGGAAGACTAGCCACAATAGCCAAAATATGGAAAGAGGCCAGATGCCCATCAACAATGAATGAATGAATAAATAAAGATGTTTGTTATACACACACACACACACACACACACACACAAGAATATTACTCAGTCATCAAAAAGAATGACATCTTGCCATTTGCAATGACATGGATAGAACTAGAGGGTATTAATGCTAAGCAAAATAAGTCAGTCAGAGAAAGACAAAGACCATATGCTTTTCACTCATGTGGCATTTAAGAAACAGAAAAGGTGAACATAGGGAAAGGGAAGGAAAAATAAGAGGGAAACAGAGAGGGGGACAATCATAAGTAACCTTAACTATAAGAGACAAACTGAGGGTTGCTGGAGGGGAGGTGGGTGGGGGCATAGGGTCATTGGGTTATGGGTATTAAGGGGAGCACTTGATGTAATGAACACTGGGTGTCATATGCTACTGATGAATTGTGAAATTCTACCTCTGAAACTAAAAAAAATAATTTTTATGCATCATTTTTTTAAAGAAGGCTAGATTCACCTTTATCATTTCTTTCTACCTTGTCTCTCACACATCACTTAAGGAAAACTGAAGGTGAACCTGAACTCAATGAAATGTGAAGATAATAAGTATTTTCTGTCCTTTATTTTCATTGCAAGAGGTCATTATTTATTACCTCAGAAATACTTCTCTAGTCTCCATCCCTTCAACTTCTGGCAAGAAATAACAGAATTTCAGGAAAATCTGAAGTCATGATAAATGCCTTCCTTACTTTTGTGGGAGGGAAAAAAATGTCAGAAAATACATAAGAGATGTTGAGGAAAAAATTTTTAAAAATTTAAATTTTTTTTGCATTTTTTTTTCAAGCTAAAGCTAATTGGTTATTTTTCAAAGCACAAAATGAAGTACTTATTATTTGGTTTGCTAAATTTCTATGGTATGCATTTTATATATAAAATCATTACAAATGTAGTTGTTATAGGAACATTGTTACAGGTAGAGTTGGAGTCTGCTGATTTTTCAACAATCTACTTTATAATTTACCAATTTAAGAGAAGCACACTAGAACTGGAATTGAAGAACCCATCAATATTATTGCAAAACAAAGAACATTACTATGTTTCCTGGATTTGCTGCACTTAACAATTCAGAATGCCTCTTTTTCAGAAAAAGAATGCATTATAGAGTGGCAGACAGACTAAACTGATTTCACAGGAAATTTATGTATGGAAATATATCTAATTATTTTCCTTCTTTTTAAATAGCATAAGCAGTTTCTTATACTTCTCATGTTTTTATTTTTAATCATCTTTCACAGACTGCTGATAACTAAGCCTTGGGAAAGACTTCTTCATTTGCTAATAGTGTCCTTCCCTTGCTCATGAAATCAGTATGTCTTCTAATACAAAATGTATTTTTATATTATAGTAGATATTTATTGCTCAATAGAGAAAAATTTAAAAATATATTTCTCTGGGGGAAGACTGTATTGGTCATGACTGTTAGTTTCTAAAATAGAAATCATGCTAGCTAGTTAAAATGGAAGAGGGATTAATGAAAACACACTATATATTCCCTGGGTTGTTCCTGGGTGGGATCGTTCAATGTGAGTAGAACAGGGCTGAGAGGCTTTGGGGATGTATAGTATGGGACATTATCCAAATTACGATTCTGTTTGTTTCATTGCAAAACTTTCTAACTTCAGAATAAAGCCCAGATGTTTTTCCACACTTGCTAATGCATACATGCTACCTCAATCTTGAACATCTACCATGTGTGCTCCTGAATATGCTTCAAAGAGCTGGAGCAAATAATCCAAAAATTTGTATGGAATCAGAAGAGACCCCGAATCGCTAAGGAAATGTTGAAAAACAAAAATAAAACTGGTGGCATAAGTAACCTGATTTACTACAAAGCTGCGTTCACCAAGACAGCGTGGTACTGGCATAAAAACAGACACATAGGCCAGTGGAACAGAGTAGAGAGCCCAGATATGGACCCTCAACTCTATGGTCAAATAATCTTCGACAAAACAGGAAAAAATATACAGTGGAAAAGAGTCTCTTCAATAAATGGTGCTGGGAAAACTGGACAGCTATATGTAGAAGAATGAAACTCAACCATTCTCTTACCCGTACACAAAAATGAACTCAAAATGGATAAAAGACCTGAAAGCAGTTGCTAACCAGGAAGTGGCTTCCATGCCTTCACATTACTCTGTTAAGAAAAAGACTCTTGCTACAGTGTATCTGAATGGGGTTCTAACACATGGACATTGATGCTATAGTTTGAGGAGGCTACAAAGTAATTTGCTTCATCCTTGACAGGATGGGATTCATGTATGAAGTACCTTAATTTGAGAAGTTTGTTTAAGGGGTGATACACGGCTACTATTGTGACAAATCACTGCAAAAAGACAAATTAAAAACATTCAGTACCAGTAAGGAATGACATAGGATTCTAAAATTTGGGTTGTAATACATTGCATTCTAACAACACATAGTTCCTCATAGAAAACAATGTTAATGGAGATGCAAAGATGTCTGGGAAGAGTATATCTTGGCATATGTAGTGTTTGATATGTAAAACCAGTGAAAGCAGAGCTGAAATTACTCAAATACACTTACCCCAATCAGTGACTTAAAGTCAAGTTACAGAAATGTTGCATTGTTGTCACTCAGGAACATATTAGAAACCTGGAATTCTAACCTCTGTCTGAGGTACACACAAGAACCTGAATTTTAAAAAGCTAACTAGGAGATTGATTGAGATTTGGGGCAGCACTGCTCCATTAGATACTACTGTTCAGTAGCAGAACGTTTTCATCAAATACTACATGTAAATCACATACTTCAAACAGAGATGCTCTATGTCTATGGTTTAAGTTGAGGCAGGATTACCAGAACCATACTCCTCAGTGCCTCTGCTTGTTTCTTGGGGTGGCATCCCAGAGCATCGTTAAGAACTCCTATAGTTTCACAATGCACAGCGTCAAAACAAACAAACAAACAAACAAAACCACTTTTCCTAATGTTAGACTTTTCAGATTAAGTCTACCTTAGGCCTACAAAACCATGGTAAACCTTTGATTGAGACCCTCATTGATCTAGAAGATGTGTACCTCCACCTACATTTTAGCTTTCAGTTACAGACAGGGTAATACCAACATTCTGTTGGGCAGTGAGTGGGACTGAGGGCATTCCTAAAGTTGCTGAAAAGCATTTCTGGATGTCTTCTACTGTTCCATAGAGAAAGATGGATAGAGAATATATATATATATATATATATATATATATATATATATATATATAAAGCAGTTTTGTGTCTATGGAAAAGTCTCAAAGATTTAGGAAATTAAAACACCTTAAATATTCAAAAATAAAACTTGTAAAAAGAACAGTCTTTTCAAATGATACATAAACCTGGGTTTCATGAGTAGATTTTAAAATGTTATATAGACTGAAAAAAATAAAGTGAAATTAAGATGTTAAAAAAATAAGATGTTATATAGAGGTCCTGTATTGAAAACATAATTGTGCAAAATGTAAGCATAGACTAGGAGAAATTTCCATAAGATTAAGTAAAGACTGGAAAGAAGCAAACAACATAATAGTGAAATTAAGAACTATGTCGAGTGCTTATAACAATAATAACACCAGAGAAAAATTGAATCTGTAGAGGAGAGAATTGAGAGACTAACCCTTTAGGAATGCAAACAAGAAACCTGAAAGAGAGATGGAGGAGAAAAATAAAAGTCAAAATATTTCCTTGTGTATTTGTGCCTGCCCCAGACAAAACTACAACCAGCTGAAGAAAGGGAAACTATATTCAGCTCGGGAAAAAAAAAATGTTCCATAATGTTTTGAGGAATTACGCTGGTATTTAAAATTTTTTAATTTCCACAAACATCTAACTAGAACAAATAAATCAACAATAAATGTGTATTTGAGGACAAAAATCAGCAAGTCTTAGACTTCTCCATAACAGTAACAACAGAAAACACTGAAGCAGTGTGTGAAGTTTAATTGGTAAATAATGATGAAATTAGTCAGTTATCTGTAAAGGCTGTAACCTTTTTCAGATACTAGTGACTCAACCACTATAGAATCAATCCAGAAAAGTCAAAATTCACTGAAGCCGATTACCAGATAAGTCAAAATGAGTGTCCTTTATTTGTTAAAAAAAAACACTAATTAATTTATTTATAATACAATATTCTGAATCCATCAGAAAGTAAAGTATTATGCAGCAGTGATGCTAAAAAATTCGTTTAGCTAACTGGTAAAATAGCATACCTTTTCTATCAGTTGCTTGAGCTGTTGAGCATCTGATTCTTGATTTTGGCTTAGGTCATGATGTATCCATCCCCATAGGGCTTGGCACTCAGCAGAGATTTGCTTGTCTCCCTCCCACCCTGTCTGTTCCTCCCCTCCCCACCCCACCTGAACTCATTCTCTCTCTCTCTCTCTCTCTGTAAAACATGTAAATAAAATCTCCTAAAAATTGAGGCTAAGAAAATGAAATTTATTCCAGGAAAAGGATTTTAAAAGTCAAAAAGTAACAAAATTTTGAAAAACTATTTTTAAATGCTAAGTACATGATGTGGATATATATACATATAATCAGTAAGAAAAATCAATGTCTAATAAAGCAATCAGATACCAATTTTCTATTATAAAGAATGTTAATAGGTGCCACCTTTACAGAAAAAAAAAATGAATAATAGATGTAAAATGCCCAAGAATTCAAATTACAGAAGCAACATAGACAGCAAAGTGTTCGTTTCATTAACACAAGTGAAAATTAGAAAGAGTTCAAATAGGGGAATGTTTTAGAGCTAAAGTTTTTAAAGTGTCTCAATGTTTCTTAAGCTCTTAGTTATAAAAAATTGACTTAAAATAGTGAAACTAATTGCATTTGGCTAGTCATTTCTGAATTCCTAAACAGGAAGATATTTTGACATTTCATTATTGAAAAATGCTTTAGAATTATAAATTACTTTCCCAAATATATCATTTTGGTTCCAAATCTCCTTTGTAAGACAGGAAACTCAAGGAATGATTATTTTTACTTTTCAGATAATGGATTTAATTTATTAGGCCAGATTTTTTTTTTTTTTTTTTGCTTCCTCTTCCAATTTTAAATTCTGCCTTTCCCCATCTGGTCTGCTAAATACTGGAGAGCCTGATCTCTGTAGGCTCTGTCAAAGCTCAGCTTTCACTGGGTCTGGTATGAACGTTCCTTCCCATTATCCCTTTAGGCCTGGGAGCCAGAGAAGGACTTTCTGGTATAATTAGACTCTGTGTGCTTCACAATCCTTATTGGTTAATTTAACCCTTCTCAGCTTACTTCACTTATTCCATTGTGTGGTGTGCCAGCTGTGTACTGTCAGGACCGTGATATACATGGATACCCAGGGAGTTAATGGCTCTTTCAGTTATATCATAGAAGAATATGTCACAGCCAGGTTAGAGACTCTAATGTTTCTATGCTCTATTTCAGGGGAAATCTTTTTTTTTAGACACTAAAGATAGGGTATCTTTTTATGAGACAAAAATACGGTTTGGCTGTTTAAAATATCTGTGTACAGGCAGGGTTTATTATACACACCTACTAGCATAGAAGTTCTTCTTTACAAGCAGGCAACTCAAATTATGTTGTCATGTCACTAGTTCTTTTATAATGAAATACTATCTCAGTTGAGTGCAGTGGAAAGACTTTGTGAAGGTGGACAACGTGAAAAGCAGGGAAATCAAGGACAGAAGACTTTGTTACAATACCAATAAAGATGAACCCATCTGTAGAAAAGTACCAGAACAAAACAAAAACTGTTAATGACAGAATTCCTAAAAAATAAGAAAAAATGGGCACTACCTCTAGTAGGAGGCAAATCTTTGAGAAGAGCCCATGGAAATTATCTATGATTATTCTTATTTTTAAGCTTTGTATTTAGTACATTTTGTTGATCCTGTGAGATATGTCCTTGGTGGAGAGATTGTGGGAGTATGTTTTATGAAATAATTTAGTTTTTGACAGAGCTGGTAAGCTGGCAGACCCATTGGATTGCTCAGTAAAAATGATTTTTAATTAGCACCATAATCACAGACAGCTTATCAGTCAGAATTCAATTTAATATTTCTTTTACTTAGGAGGAACCAACATGGAAGTAACTGGTAGGGGTGCCAAGCATAAAGTGAAGAGTTGTTGCATTTCATTTGGCTGGCCCCCCTCTTTCCCAGAGCATCTGGGATTCCCAAGCTGCTTCTGCAAGCCATATCAAGTCCTGTAAATCATGGCTTTACACTGCAAACACCACAAACTCTGGTACATAGTAAGTGTTGAATACATTATTATTATTTTAGTGATGTATTTATTATTTATTTTATTTTATTATTTTTATTTATTAACCAAATAAAAACAGGATGAGAAAATATAATTATATATGCAGGCCTGTTCATTGCATATGTCAAATTTATCACAAGCCAAGCAAAGGAATATGCAGTCAGATATGTCTTAGTTATTAAAGATGTGCAAGCATTCTAGACCTAAAGGGCACAGAAAACATTTCTTCTAAACTTTATACCTCAGTCTTCAAGTCAGAGTAATGTAGACAAACAAGACCTCAACAGTATCTGTCTGGCATGCCCAATAGTGTATTTCTTGAGGATATATCTTATATTTTTACAAAACTAATGGGAGGACATAACACCTGAACACTACTTGTTATGTACAATTGTGTAGAAGAGTGATTTTTTTTTAACACTGTCTCCTTATGAAGGCTAAAGTTGTATTATGGTCTTTTCTTGACTAAAGTGTATTTGTACTGAGAGCTGTGGCTTGCCATTATGTTCACAAAAATTAAGGTCTTCTGGAGAGACTTGGGAGCTACCACCAGGGGTAGAGGAGTGGTATAGCCAGCAGAGTCCAATGTTTTGTCCCCCAGCATGAAAGTTTGATTTTCAACTTGCACAAATATCTCACAGAAAGAGGGATGAATGTATAATACTTCATAAATACAACTTTCAACTGAGCTGAGCAACCAGTTTGAGGTTGTGTTCCTTGTCAAGTTCAAGTGTAGGATACTGGTGAATAAGTAAACCACATAGGATGATAGGAATTAGCATTACTGTGTGAAAGTTAAGATAATTCTAAGAATATGTTTTCAATGCATGAACTTCTCATCAGTACACAGATGAATGGTGGGAGCCCCTGAATGCAAAGACAAGGCTTTGATCAAAAACATCATAAGAGAAAATAAGCCTGGAGAGAAATATTATGGCAAGAAAATGAAGAGCAGATAGAATTAGGAATTGTGGTGATAAAAAATTATTGCTGTAAGAGATTGAGACCCAGAATGCAAATAATTTTCACCTTACATGCTAAGCGGAATGTGGTATGGATTTGGAAACAGAAACTTGTGAAAGATGCTGTTTTTATCTAGTGTTTCCAGAAAATGTTTCAATTCACCAATGGTGGAAGCTCTGAGCATGTAAGACATGAGTGCCAGCAAATATGCACTAGCTTTTCTGATTTTTCTCTTTCAAGTTTCTCTTTCTTTTTCTCTTTCAAGTTTCAGTCCAAATGCTTTGTCATTTTTTCAGTGAGGGCTTCCAAAAGGACCTTACTTAAAGTATGCCTGCCTTTAGCTTTTTTTCATTATCATATAAGTTTGATTATTTTTTTAATTTATGTTTTATTTATTTTCAGCATAACAGTATTCATTGTTTTTGTACCACCCCCAGTGCTCCATGCAATCCGTGCCCTCTCTAATACCCACCACCTAGTTCCCCCAACCTTCCACCCCCCACCACTTCAAACCCCTCAGATTGTTTTTCAGAGTCCATAGTCTCTCATGGTTCACCTCCCCTTCCAATTTCCACCAACTCCCTTCTCATTTTGTTCTTACCTTTTACTAAAATTACTAAATATATTAAAATTACTTTGTCTACTTGTTTGCATGTTTGTTTACTGCCTACCTCTTCTTGAGTAAAGATGTTACATCAGTCCTTTTCTCTTAGATCTCTGACACCAACTGGACGGGAGGAGCTTAACAGTATTTCTTGAATAAAAGAATGAATGAATGAATGAATGAATGTTGTATGTTTACCAACACTGTTTCATGGCTACCATGGTGTCCCTCACTTTGGCTAATTCTATTATTTCTCATGAAGCTCGAATGAAACCTTGTCCGGTATATTCTCTCACAAGCTGCTATTAGTTAAAGTAGGGGCTCAAAAGTCACAGGGAGCTTTCCTCCTGAAGATATTCTCTCATTTGTAGAAAGTCCTCACCATCTTTATTGCTGTTTATATCCTTTGATATTATGTGTGACTCAAAATACCATGTATGATTTTTGCACCATTAATACAATGGACCATTTACCTCCATATTCTGCTTTTTATATGACTGGCATTAAATTTTTTTTATAAACTAAAAAAAAAAAAAATTTTTTTGATGATTATGAAGGGGTGACTTTTAACTTGGGGATAATTTATAGTAGTATCTTGAGAAGAGCTTTACTTAATAACCTGGGAATTCTTTATAAGACCCAGAAAACTACCATTTTAAAGGCAAAACATCAAACATTACTATTCCTAAAACTGTCCTTTATAAGGTTTTAACAAGATTGAAAATTCAGTAATATGTCTGTATAATGAACTAAAGTTTTCATTAATGCATGAGATATAGATCTGGTAGTAAAAGATGGATAGAGAGATAAGGTTTAAAAAAATGAATTCCCAATTATGATTCTGATTTTTTTAGGATGGAGATTATTTACTAGTAATCTTAACAGCACTATCTTAACTCTTAATTCGGTAAGACTGCTGGTTTATATTGGCTGTAGAAATGGGTGGTAATATCAGTGATAGAACCCATCCACATATTAGGCAGTACACTTAAAGTAAGTAGTGTAAGTAGTGTAAAGTAAGTAGTGTAACTGACATTCTTATAACATTTTCTATTAACAGGGTCTTTTCCCAGCACTTGATACACTTAACATACATAACACTTTAAGAGTTAGTGAGGGGGACCTTGGGTAGCTCAGTAAATTAAGTGTCTGTTTAAAGATCTAACTTTGGCTAACTTTGGTCATGATCTGTGGTCATGGGATCAAGCCCCACTTGGGCTCTACTCTCAGTGGGAGCCTGCTTGTTCCTTTTCCTCTGCCCTTCTCCGTGCTTGTGTGCATTCTCTCTCTCTCTCTCCCTCCCCCATAAATAAATAAAATCAATAAAAAAGAGTTCTGGGAAGATACTGTTGGTATTTTAATAGAGAAGGAAACTGAGGTACACAGAGGTGCTATGCCCAGAATCACAGCCATTAACTGAAAGATTTGTAATTCACACCCAGGCACTCTGTCAACCGTGTATATGGTCTTTAACCCTGGGATATTACAAGTCACTGGAGCTTTTTGAATATTTTGAAGTTATTTTTATTCACCAAAGGTTTTTAAAAGATGGGACCAAGTTAGAACTTGACAAAAATCACTTAGTAATTATTCAGTCCCATTCAGCTAATAGGATTGATAGTAGAGAACTTCATAAATTGGTTCCTTGTTTCCAGTGTTACTCAAGGAGGTTGTAGGAATTGAATGTATCCAGATATTCATTCTTTCAAAATGGAAAAGCATTGTTATCCCTGCTTGCTGACTTTTATCATTTGATATAGCTGGCTATCTTAAAACCATACATCCTTGGTTTTTGATATGCTTTAAATACTTAGTAATGTACAACATTAATAATTTAAGGAAACCATATGATTATCTCAAAAGATAACAGTAACAATTTAATAAAATTCATTCATGGTAAAATTGTTTAGTAAACTGGGATGAGAAGATATTTTTATCTGAATGATTATTGCAAAACTGATAGCTTTTTCCTGAGATGGGGGATACAAGGAAGATGACTATTATGACTACCCCTCTTCATCATGGTACTAAAAGTACTAATCAGTACAATAGGCTGAAGAAAAAAGAAATAAAATTATCTAATTGGAAAGAGAATAGCAATCATCTTTGTAAATTCTAGCATTGTATTCCTATAAAAATAAAATAATCTTCAAAAAACAACTTGAGTTTAAAAGACTTAGCAAGTTTTCTGGACTTAAAAATATCAATATATTAAAATTTGGTTGTGATTTGAGCACAAATTTCAGATTTCAGATTAAGCAATTCCATAAATCCCCTTCTCCATAAAAGCAATGAGAACTTGGAAAACATTCTCAGCATCAATTTTTTTCCAAACTCTGGAAATTAAGCAAAGGCCTTCAGCAATCCAGATAGTTTTTATTGGGAAACATTGACTGGACTTTTTGTTTCTGCTCAGGTCATGATCTCATCAAGGTCACAAGATCAACTTCTACATTGGGCTCCATGCTCAGCATGGATTCTGCTTGAGATTTTCTCTCTCTCTCATGTGTGTGTGCTTGCTTGCTCTCTCTCTCGAATAAATAAATAGATCTTAAAAACAAACAGTGACTGAATTCTAGCAAGTACAAGGACCATAACTCAAAACTAGAAACTTGGGGCAGGAATAAGCTTGGAGCTCCTTCAAAGTCCCAATCCCAGAAAATTGTTATTATTTTCCCTGTCTCCTTGGTCTGTGGAAGACCTTATGCTCAGTGCTGTCTTTATTTGACCTGATTCAGAGTTCATATAATATTAATAGCCTTTTGTGGTGATGAGTCTTGAAAACAATAAAAGGCAATTATTTAACATTGCAGTTGCCTATAGTTGAAGCTGAAATTTGAAGAAGATAATAGGCTAATCCAAAAGCCTGAATGTAAAATCCAGGAAACAAAATGTATATATGATGCTTTGAAAGGCTACAATATCTTTTTCAGGGTCAAAAATGCCATTCACATGCATAGAACTTTGTACATACCCAGAATTGTACACAGTATAGGAGAGCCCTGAGAATATTCTAGTCTCTAGTCTGAATTTAAGGTTTTTCCAACCCAGGAAGTAATGATAAGGGTTATACAGTACCTTGCTAAGTTTTGGTATCACCAACCTGCACACACAGCCCCTTAGGAAAGACTGGAAGATTTATTGGTTCCAAGAATTTAAGGAAATCTCTGTCTAATTGTTAGCCAGTCTGTAAGATGCTGAAGAGAGATTTCAGTGGCCACATATAACAAAAACTATGGCCTGTCTTGAATTCATTTAGAAAAGTCACTAAACACAGAAAATAATAACAAATAGGTGTGAAAACAAACTATGGGGAGTAAGTACAATCTAATCTCCAGAATTTCCACATTATGTTAGTTAAAATGCCCAGTTTAAAAAGAATACAAGTACTTGATTTGACAGCACATATACTAAAACTGGAATGATAAGAAGATTAGCATGACTCCAGCACAATGATGACCTGCAAATTTGCTAGGCATTCCATAAAGCAGAAACTAGATGTGCAAAAAAAAAAAAAAAAAAGAAGATTGAATGGTTCATGCTCAAAGAAGAAAAAATAAAAGCCAACAATTATCTTTAAAGCCCATGTGGAAGAAGTTTAAATCAGCTATTTCAAATATGTTCAAAGAAGTGAAAAAAAAAACATGTTTAAGGGATGAAAAGAAAGTATGAGAATGTTTCTCAGCAAAAGAAAATATTAAAGAGATAGAAAAAAAGAGGTAGAAATCACATGAAAGTGAATAAAACTTGGGATTTCTGGGATGGAAAAATAATATAAGAATATTAAATATTGGGTTCTATGTATAAGGAACTTGGAAGTTACCATTCTGTCCTAATATCCTGGGAGATGAAAAATGAACAGTTCTCCTAATATCTGTAAAAGAGGTAAGGACACAAATAAACCTATAATTCTCAACACCAAAGAAACATAGACAAATACTGGGAGTCAAAGCGCACCAGAGTAGAGACTCATGAGTGGAAACGATCACGGGAACCAGTAGAGGGGTAGGAAAAGTTGACCTATAATTATTAGTGGCTTGGTAGGACACACCACCCCCCAAATTTAGTGGGATTTACCTCCAGGAGCTTTACAGGTTTCCCACAATTAACATCACAGAAAATTGCCTTCCTGCTTTTGGCAGGGGAATGGAAAAGTAACACTTTTGATATTTGCCAGAGACACACTGTTCTTTTTAATAGCACCTGTCTTCAGGAGAAACTATTTAACCAGAGCCTAACTGACCTGAAGGAAGAGAAATACCTAATCCTGTCAGTTACAGACTTGCATATCAGAGAAGGGAAATACTCAGCTACATCGTCCTAGAGACATTCTTCCCTACCTAAAGAAGCCTAAATACTATATAATTTCAACTATATAACATTCTGCAAATGACAAAACTATAAAGACAGTAAAGACACCAGCAGCTGCCAGGGGTTGGAGATGAATACAGAGCACAGAGAATTTTTAGGGCAGTGAAAATAGTCTGTATGATACTAAAACGATGGATACGTATCATTATACATTTGTCAAAACTCCAAGTGTCCAACAGGAAGAGTGAACATTAAGATAAACCATGGACTTTGGATGATAATGGTCTATCAATATAGGGCCATTACTTATAACAGATGTACCACTCTGGTGGGAAACTTGGTAATCAGAGAGTCTATACATGTGTAAAGGCAGGAGGTACATGATAAATGTCTGTATATTCCACACAATTTTCCTGTGATCCTAAAACTTAAAATGTCTTAAAAATACTAACTATAGATCATCAACAGGTTTTTTGAGTGGGCAGATATTTTTAGGCAACTTGAAAAGAGATCAGTTGAGATAATCCAGTCTGAACAACAGAAAGAAAAAAAAGTGAAGAAAATTGAAATGAGTCTCAGAACCCTGAGACTTCCTCAGGTGTATTGACATATGCATAATGGACATTCCAGAAGAAGAGATGAAGAAAAGGGCAACAAAAAATATGGAGAGAGATAATGGCTGAAAACTTTTGAAATACAATGAAAACACTAATCTCTGTATCCCAGAAACTCAACAAATTCCAAGTAAGATAGACTGAGTGACATATATACATGGACACATCTTGATAGCAGCTAGAGAGAGGCTCTCACATAACCTCACATAAGAAGGTACTCAATCTGATTAAAAGCTGTTTACTCATCAAAAACCATGGTGGTCAGAAGTCACTGGGATAACATAGTAAAAATGGTGATGGAAAAGAAAAAAAAGTCAACCAAGAAGTCTATATCCAACAAAACTGCTGCACTTCAAAAACGTGAGAAAAATTAATACATTGACAGATAAACACCTAGAGAATTCATGGCTAGTAGATCAGCTCTACAAAATATATTATAGGAAGCCTCCCAGGATAAAACGAAAGGGAAATTAGACCATAACCTGCAAGGAACAGTGGTGTTCAATGTACCTAAATGGATAAATATAAATGACAGTATAAAGATTTTGAGAAAATCCACATAAAGCACTAGTAAAGTATAGGACACAACCTATAAAAGGGAATTATAGACCATGTTCAAGTAGAATTTATTCCAGGAATACAAAGTTGATTCAAAATATGAGAACCAATGATCTAATTTACTTTATTAATAGAACAAAGGTTCAGAAAACATATGCCAAAACAAATGCCAACAAAGCGTTTAACAAAATCCAACTTTTCATGATTAAAAAAAAATAGCAAACTGAGAATAGAAAGTATATTACCTTTCTATAGCTGCTGGAACAAATTATTACAACATTAGTGGCTTTTACAATATATATTTTTCTTACTTTACAGTTTCATAGTATAGAACTCCAAAATGGGCCTCACTAATAAAGATAACACTTAGCCTGCATTCATTTCTGGAGGCTCTAGAGAAGAATCTCCTTTCCAGACCTAAGTAGTTGTAAAGATATCCCATAATCATGAATTGGAAGACTTAATCATTTTAAAATGATACTATCTCCAAAATGCATCTACTGAGTCAACACATTGTCTATCAAAACTCTAGCTGTCTCTTTTTTTGTTGCAGGAATTGAAAAACTGATCCTAAATATCATATGGAAATTCAAGTGATGCAGTATAAGCAAAATAATGTTGAAAAAGAGTAGCAATGTTGGAGGATTGATTTTCAATTTTCAAAAGTTATAAAGTTGGAGTTATAAAGAATATTGTACAGTTATGAGGATGGGCATATATAAGAAGAGAATTGAGAGTTCACAAGTAAACTTATAAATTCATGATTGACTTTTTATCATAGTTCCAAGATTTTGTGGGGGAAAATAATTAGTATTTTCAATAAATTTGGTAGAAAAACAACTAGATATGAAATTGAAATGCCATCTCCCACCATTTACAAAAATTAATGAAATTACATATGATTTCACTCATATATGGAATTTAACAAACAAAAGAGGTGAACATAGGGGAAGGGAAGGACAAATAAAATAAGATGAAAACTGAGAGGGCAGCAAACCTTAAGAGATGCTGAACTCTAAGAAACAAACTTGAGAGTTGCTGGATGATGGCCATTAAGGAGGGCACTTGACATAATGAGCACTGGATGTTACATGCAACAGATAAATCACTAAATTCTACCTCTGAAATTAATAAAAAATAATTAAAATGAGCTTGATAATATACTGATGCAAAATAAGTTTAATTCTCTCCCCATTAAAATGACAGTTTGTTAGATTATTGGTCTGCTTTTAATAAGAGATTATAAAAGATTTTTCTTCACTTTATGTATTATTTGCCAAGGAAATCAAGATTCTATGTTTTATCAAAATAAAAAAAAGTAGTGGGTAAAAAACTTAAGTGTAAGAACTGAAATGATTATATGTTCATAAGAAAACAAAGACCCATATCTTCCTCATGCTGGATTAAGCAATGGTTTCTTAAATGTGACCACAAAACCACAAAGAGCCAAAGAAAAATTACATAGATAAATTATACTGAAATTACATAGATAAATTACACTGAAACTACACTGAAATTGAAAACACTTTTGATTCAATGTAAGCTATCAAGAAAAGTGAACATAGAAAATACAGAATGGGAGATTATAGTAAATTATATATTTGATTAGAGTCTAGGATCTAGAATTCATAAATAAGTCTTAGAACTTAAAGGCAATACAAATAAAATACAAAATAATTTGTATTATTATACCAATACAAAGGCAATTAACCCAATCAAAAATGGAAAGATGAGAAGGGGGTGGTATTATGGACATTGGGGAGGGTATGTGCTTTGGTGAGTGCTGTGAAGTGTGTAAACCTGGTGATTCACAGACCTGTACCCCTGGGGATAAAAATATATGTTTATAAAAAAATAAAAAAATTATATTAAAAAAATGGGAAGATGCTTTGAATAAATATTTTTCTAAAGAAGATATAAAAAGAGCCAATACAGGTGGTGGGTATTATAGAGGGCACGGATTGCATGGAGCACTGGGTGTGGTGAAAAAATAATGAATACTGTTTTTATGAAAATACATAAATTGAAAAAATTGAAAAAAAAAAAAAAGAGCCAATACAGGTGGTGAGTATTATAGAGGGCACGGATTGCATGGAGCACTGGGTGTGGTGAAAAAATAATGGTACTGTTAGGCTGAAAATAAATAAATAAAAGAGCCAAAAAGCACATGAAAAGATCCTCAAGATCATTAACTCTTAGGGAAAAGTAATCAAAATAAGAGAGACCACCTCACACCCACTACAGTGGATAGAAAAACATAGACACATTAGTAAATTTGGTGTGGATATGGAGAAATTGAAACCCTCATAAATTGTTGGTAGGGATATAAAATGGTATAACTCTTGTAGAAAGTAGTTCGGTCATTCCTGAAAAAATTCATTGTGTGGTTTCAATATGGCTCAGAAATTTCATTCCTAGGTACTGAAAAGAATTGAAAGCACAAAATTATTGTACATGAATGTTCCTGGGAGTGTTGCTCGTAATAGCCAGAAGCTGGAAACCATCCATATGTCCATCAGTTGATAAATAATTTGACAAAATGGTATATCCATACAATGAAATATTTCATCATAAAAAGTGAAGAAATAGTGGTACATGCTACAATATGGATGAATCTTTAAAACATGCTAGGTGAAAGAAGCCAACACTAAAGTATACATATAATTTCAATTATATCCATGATAGAGAAATTTATGGAGGCAGAAAGTAAGTTATTGGTTTCCAGAAGTTGTGGATGGGCATGGGAAGTCAGTGTCAATGAGCATGTGATTTCTTTTTGAAGTGATCAAAATGATCTGGAATTATATAATGGTGACAGTTACCCAACTTTATGGATATACTAAAAACCACTCATTGTACACTTGAAAGGGGTAAATTTAATGGTATGTGAATAATAGCTCAATAAAAATTGAAATTATATTAATAATGAATATTTAGAAAATGAAGTTTCTAAGAAAGGAGCTATTTATAATAACATCAAATATTTAGAATCAAACATAAGATGTAGACAACCATCACAGAGGATATAATAAAACTTTATAGAGAGATAAAATAATTTTAAAAAAGGACAAACCTCCCTTGTTCATGAATTGGAATGTTCAGTTTTAAAAAGGTGAAAATTCCCTGAATACTGACTGTAAAACAGTCAAAATAAAAATCACAACAGGTGTTTTATTTTATCATGTTTTGCTTTGCGATTCAGCTAGCCAGTTCTAAAATTTATAGTGAGCTGTAAATGGCTTAGGAAAGCAAAGACATTCTTGAAGTGAAACAAAAAGGCAGAGCTTCTGTAACATAACATGGCATATAAAACTGTGGTAAACAAAACCGTGTATTATATGAAGGAGGATAGACAAGTAGACCGATGGAGCAGAATAGAGAGCATGGAAATAGATCTTGGCATGATACTAGAGGTGAAAAAATAAACTTTGTTCACAGCAAGGTTTAGAATCATATATATATATACATATATATGTGTGTGTATATATATATACACACACACACACATACATACACATACACACACACACATACACATACATACACACACACACACACACACACACACACACACACACATATATATATATATATATATATATATATATATATATATATATAAAACAGAAGACAGCAAGTGTTGGTGAGCATGTGGAGAAATTGGAACCCTTGCTCATTGATGGTGGCATTGGAAAACACTGTGGCTTCTGTGATAAACAATATGGGGATCCTGAAAAAAATGAAAACAAGAACTAACATATGATTTGGCAATCCCTCCTCTGGGTATTTATCCAAAAGAATTAAGATCAGGATTTCAAAGAGCTTTTAACACCCTTATGTTCATAGCAGCACTATTTACAATAGGAAAATGTGGCAACAACACAAATCCCCATGGACAGGTGAGTGGATGAAGAATGCCGTATATGTAAATATGGAGTAGTATTCAGCCTTTAAAAAGAAATTCTGCCATAAGCGACAACGTGGATGGATGTTGAGGACATTATGTTAAGTGAAATAAGGCAGTCACACAGAGACAAATAATACATGATTCTACTTACATGAGGTACATGTAATAATAAAATTCAGAGAATCAGAGAGTGACTGGTGGTTGCCAGGGGCTAGGGGAAGGTGGGGAGTTAATCAACAGGCACAAAATTTCAGTTAAGCATGATGAATAAGCTCTAGAGATCTACTTATAACGCTGTACCTTCTATCAATCAATTTTGTTTAAAATTCATTATGACGGTAGATGTCACATTAAGTGTTCTTACAACAATTAATTTTTAAAGAAACCAATACATGAAATGTTTCCATTTGTTACTTATGAGTATGAAGATAAAAACGTTATGACATTAAATGGACTGAAATGTTACTGTAATTCATTTTTTCTGATCATTCATTTTACAACTATGCTCTCCTGAAACCCAGTGTATCAGTGGATTTCTATTCATAAACTTATACTATTTACATATGGTAATTAATACTTTTGTGAAATTATAATTTTCTTTATCATATCATTATATGCTATCAAAAGGTATTTTTATATAGCTTCATAGCACACTCAATTCTGCTATTACATGACATATGTGTTCCTAAAAATCACTGCATTGTGCAAAACAGTGGAATAAAAGTGATAGGGTTTACAGAAAATCGAGATAAAGAAAAAGCACTAAAAAATGTTTTGTCATTGTCACATAAAATATAGATATCTAATGAGAATATCACAGTTTTATATATGTTAGACAGAATTTTTTTTTCCAGTAAGTCAGGTACTTTACCTTGTAAAAGGCCTGAAATTTGCTTGTGGACATGGATGTGGGGAGAGTTAGTATTTGTGAGTTATTGTGAAGTGATAGAAGGTGAGCTATATGACATCAGAAATGAAGTTGTAATAGGAGACCTGATGGTGACAAACTAAGGTACCCAGTAAATGCTTGAGGTGTGTGCATGTGCTTTATATGCTTCTGCATTGTTACATTCAGTGAGATGCAATTTTCTGAGTTTACCTAGTAGCTCTCATGGAAAAGAACTGCACAAATGCAGCATGTAATATGTGTTACACTTATAGTGTATGTGTTACGCTTATATTGTTCCCTAACGTTACAATTGCACTGACACAAATTCATGTTCTCGGAACAAGTGCTATAGCAGAATGGATTTTAACTCCCCTTTTCCCTTATGAATATTGAGAGATTTCAAATGTAATTCTCCAAGTATGCTTTACTTACATTTATATTTTCAGTGGAATACTACATGTAAACTTGTATCAAATCTAAATAACATGAATTTAATACATGGTATTTGAAATAGCTCTGCAGGATCTGTATAGGTTGTTGTACTTTATTTTGCTTGCAGATAATTCATTTTAACTACATCTGGCAACTTCCAAAGAAAGTAGTAGAAGTAAATGTGTACATTGAATTACAAGTTAATTCTTTTTTTAAGTGGTAAGTTTCCTAAAGTGAAATATATAGTATGTATGTTAATTCCCATGAAGGTAATAAACAATTCCTAGAGTGCATTTACAGAGTTCATCTTTGGGTATAATTTTTCCCTTGCCTGTATGAACAGAGTTTTCCATAAAATCATTTCACTGGGAACAGCATATGCATCTAAGAGTAGGATAGAGTCATAATGCTGGTAAGAGGCTTAATGTTCTGGGGATCAATAAGGTACCTAAATGCATTCTTAAGATGCAGGTTATGCAGTATTTATTGCTTTTGATTGATTACTGAAATATGAAATACCACATTTCCATAAGTAGTTCTTTTTCTCATAAACAAAAGACAGAAATCAAAGGGGAAAGTCAATCTCTCAAAGACGACTTGGGCCATTTTCCTCCATAAGAAATTACTGTGAAATAACTACAACACAGAAACCAAAACTAAGTATGAAAATTTAATGTGGAAATGTCAAAAGCCAACATGATGTCAATGTGCCAAAGGCCACATATATAATTAAAAATGCAAAAAATATCTATTAGAAATACTTAGTATAAGGCATTTAAAAATATTTTTAAAAATTGGTAACAGTTTATATGATAATTGCTTGACTTTTAATCTGATTGGGGTATATTTTTAGGGTATTTCAGTGTAAAAATACATTTGAATCCTTGAAATTTCTGACACATTTTGAGAATTAGAGCCATTAAATAGTTCAAGCCACTCATAAGTGCATATTGCAAATGAATTTATTCTTTTATTTATTAGAACTGTATCACAATTATTAGTTCATTATGTCTTTATAATTTTTTTTATGAAAGTCTCTTTATTTTTACCTCACTTGAACTGCCAATTAATCCTGAGAATTTGGCTCTGAATGTTGGAAGTACAAATGATTTTAGAGTTAAACTCATTTACCAACAAGGAACCTGAGGCCTAGAGGGGAAAAAATGAGCTTTTATCACCCTATGGTTTAGAACTAATTCTATATAAATTCTTCCATCCATTTTTTTTTTCTTGATAAATTGCTGAATTTTGTTACTGGCGGCATCAGAGAAGTAAGCAGAATAATAAAAGATTTACCAACTCAGTATGTTCTTTTTAGAAGTTTATGGTTCAGTTATTTTTAAAAACACTTTCCATGCTCTCAGAACCATGATTAAAAATGTTAGAAAATTCCTATCATTGATCAAAGTGTAGCTGTGAGAGATTGCTCATGTAAAATAAATTAATAACAAAGCAAATTGGACAAATCACAGTGGAAGGGGCAGGTTGGGAGTGAGACTTTGTGTTATATATGGAAAGGATATACTTTCAGGGCCAAAGTATTCTTGGGTCATGTCAAGGCTCCTCTATACCAGTGCTTCTTGACCTTGAGTAAGTTTCTTAACTTCTTGACCTTGAGTAAGTTTCTCATGCATTGGCATGAGAAAATTCATCTTTACATTTCACTGTTTTAAGGACTGAGTAAAATAATATATAAAACATATCTGGTTCTAACTGGAATATAGAGGGTTTTTTTTTAAAGATTTTGTTTATTTGACAGAGGGAGAGAGAGAGAGAGAGAAGGAACAAGCAGGGAGTGTGAAAGAGAGAGAGGGAGAAGCAGATGCTCTGTTGAGCAGGGAGACTGATGAAGGACTCCATCACAGGATCCTGAGATCATAACTGGAGGCAAAGGCAGACTCTAAACTGACTGAGCCACCTGGTTGCGCTTGAAATATAGATTCTTAATAAAAGAAAGGGCCAGGGGCAACTGGGTTGCTCAATTGATTAAGTGTCTGACTATTGACTTCCACTGGAATCATAATCTCAGGGTCCTGGGATGGAGTCCCACATGGGACTCCATGCTCAGAGGTGAGTCCACTTGAGGATTCTCTCCCTCTGCACACCTCTTCCTGCTTGTGCACTTTCTCTCTCTCCTACATAAATAAATAAATCTGGGGGGGGGAAAGTAAGGGCCATTAATAGTTGTTATCATATGAGCTAATAAAAGGGAAGTATTGTGGTACAATTATAGAACATATGACTTCCCTTCCTTATAACAGAGTAGGCATGCACTAGATGGGAAATTATTGATGGGAAGACAATTAAGGATCAAAGACACAAGATAAGCACACTGTGAAGATGCAAGAAATTATACTTTTTGGTGAATAAGTCAAGATGAGCTATTGCATATATAGAAGTAATGGTATTTATGGTTAAAAGTAAGCTACATTAGAATATGGAAGGCAAAAAGCTAGAAGGCCTAGTTTAGAAGTGAACTCATGGGTAGTAGAGATCATATAAAAGTTACTGGAAAACCATGAAAGACTATGGACCCCAGGAACCAAACTGAGGGCTACAGAAGGGAGGGGGTTCAGGGGACAGAATAACCGAGTGATGGGTCTTAAGGAGGGCATGTGTGGTGAAGAGCACTGGGTGTCATATACTACTAATTAATCCTTGAACACTACATCAAAAACTAATGATGTACATATATGTTGGCTAATTGTACACAATAAGAAGAAAAATTACTAGATAATAGAGGTGGTTAGAGGAAGATTTATAGGGTACACAGATTAGAAGTCAGGGAAAAAATAAATTTGTAATTGACCCTATAGATTTAGGGTTCTTGTGTTGTATAATCTTGTGATAAATTAGTTGGTGTACTTTATGAAACCTTTATTAAGGTTTTATTAGTGTACTTTATTTAACCTTTATTAAAAGGTTAAAATCTGGGGCACCTGGGTGGCTCAGTGGTTTAAGCCTCTGCCTTCAGCTCAGGTCATGATCTCAGGGTCCTGGGATCGAGCCCCACATCGGGCTCTCTGCTCAGCGGGGAGCCTGCTTCCCCCTCTCTCTCTGTCTGCCTTCTGCCTACTTGTGATCTCTCTCTATCAAATTAAATAAATAAATAAAATCTTTAAAAGGTTAAAATCCTAAAACTTAGAGTAGACTCTAACCTTGGTAAATTATTCATAGTTTGCCAATTTAGTTTTAAATTGGAAGATATAAGTGAACATAAAGTCATTTTTGTGACTCTAGAGTCAGGTTAAACATGAATTAATTTTAAAAAAAGTTTCCATAGAGCAAAGCCAGAGATAAAATATCTTTATGGGCCCTGTATACTCTTCTCATTTTTTAGTATATATCCTAAACGAACCTGAGGCAAGAGATGTGCATCTGCTGTTTGCTCAGAACACTGAATTTCCATGTGCCTCTCAGAAGGGAAGTACTTGGCTTTCCTGAGTGTGAGGCATATGCAGCATGACCCCTAAGACCAAAACTAATGACTATTTCTTCTGGAACCCCACTGAGTAAATAGCTGTCTGTACCCATTGTGAAGGAATACTAGTCTGGTGGCACTTAATGTGATATGTTTTTCCCCAGTACAGTGCCATACGTGAGCAACATTGGTTCCCAAGGTGATACATTCCTAAGGAAATTTTAATGGTAATTTTTAGTATATATGTTTTTTCTTTTAATTTAAGAAAATAGCTCTTTTTAAAATTTACTTTTTATTTATTTTCAGCATAACAGTATTCATTATTTTTGCACCACACCCAGTGCTCTATGCAATCTGTGCCCTCTATAATACCCACCACCTGGTACCCCAACCTCCTACCCCCCGCCACTTCAAACCCCTCAGATTGTTTTTCAGAGTCCATAGTCTTTTAAGATCAAGCTGCATTTCAATAGTAAAAATAATTATAGCAAAGCAGTGTACATGTTTTTTTCATAGACCTATCTAGCACAATATGGATTGCAGCTAAAAGTGTGTTTGATAATCAAATGGGTTTCCTTAGACCCAATTACTTAATGTTTTGCTTTCCAAAGGGCATTACATCCTTGTTGAGTTATGTCATAGATCATTTTTTGGTAGTTAGCATACCTTAACTGAAAAATAGCATTTAGGAGAGAAATGTTAAAGCATTGAATAAGGAAAGAAAAAAAAAAATGATTTCTGACTTTTGTCTTCTTTTCTTCATTACCATACCTAACTCAGAGAAACACACCCAGAAAATATTAGTAAGTGCTTTAATTTCAGGAAATAATCCTTTTAAAGGTTGGTATTAAGTGTATATAGTAAAATATGTGATTTCTAGGTTGGATCCAAGAATGCTGCATGTAACCTTTATAAAAACTGTGTCTTGTCTCATTGGAAGTGATCATCTTATTGTGAATACCAACCAAGTCTAAGAACAAGTGAATTTCTTACAGGTATACAGGACTTAGGGGAATAGTTTGAGTGGATGCATTCAAATAAGTCACAACTATTATATCCACAATTAACTTAATTATAATGTACCCAGGAACACAACTCCAGAACACTGAGTCCTATGTGATGAATTAAAGATAGGGTGCTAAATTTGTTCTTATCATAACACAGTCTTTTGGTTTAAGCCATTTGAATTTTTATTAATATTTTTATGGACATTAGTTGAGTTTCTATTTTGAATTAAAAGAACAGAGATATATAAAGGCATAATTCCCTTTGACTATAATATCAATCTTTTGTTTAGTGGTTAAATGTTTAAAGTTGTTGAACACTGGCAAGACCAGCTACTAATTTTAGTAGCCCAAACCTAATCTCTGTATGCATTCATGTAGAAAATAAGTTTCAGCTTATTACTTTAAAATCAGATTGAGCCAAGGAATATGCAGGAATTCAGTCTAATATTTTACCTTTATCATCCTTAGCACTTTATAGGTCCTCTTTCAAGTAGAGGTAATTTGAAAGGGGGAAATAATGTTAAATTGTTGATTTTTTTTTTTTTACATCTTATATCTCACTTTTAGAAATGCTTAGCTTCTTGAAAAGTACTTGAAGCAGAGTTAAATTAGCTTCTTTTTGTGTATTTAATAATGTATATTTACCTTAGTATTTGAAAGCTTTTAAAATAAATTATTAGATGTGTTTTTCATGGCTCTTGTCTTTTGGTAAAACCTTTTTTCACTTTCTGCTATAAAAATATTTTCATGGCCTAACATTTATCATTTAAAAATATTTACTAAGTACCCACTAAAACCTGGCACTGTTTGGCATAGAGGTAAAATGGTGATCAAAAACAAATGTCAGTATTTTCATAGAGTTAATGGTTTTGCAGCTCTACCTTAATCCAGTATATACTAGTGTGTCTGGAGTCATTATGGTTGTCAAAACCTGATTGCAGGAGAGGCATTGTGCTATCGGAATCTGAAGGATAGAGACCAGAGATGTTTCTACACAGCCTATGTTGCACAGAATAGCCACCGACAGCAAAGCATTATGGAGCCCAAATGCTAATGATGTCACAGTTGAGAGAGGTTGCTGGTGTATAAAAATGGCATAGATTAAACAATTCTGCTATCGAATGCATGAGTAACTTGCAAGATAAGTACTTTGAAGAAAGGAGGCGTGAGGACACCTGGGTGGCTAAGTCAGTTAATCGGCTGCCCTCAACCCAGGTCATTTTCCTAGGGTCCTGTGTTAGAGTCCCCGCATCGGGCTCCCTCCTCAGTAGGGCGTCTGCTTCTCCCTCTGCCTGCTCTCTCCCTGCTTATGCTCTCTTTCTCTCTCTCTCCCTCTCTCTCTCTCTGACAAATAAATAAATAAATAAAATCTAAAAAGAAAAAAAAGGCATGGTTTTATGCAAAGAAATTTGACCTAAGCCGGAGCCAGCATAGTCCTCTTTGAGGAAGTTATCTGAAATTTCTCTCAAGGATTAAGTGTTTTTGTGTAGATAATGGGGAGAGGGCATCTTGTAAGGAGGTTCAAAATAGAAGGGCTACTTATTGGAGGAAATATTAATTCATATCAATATGGATGATGTGCAGATGTTGCTATGAGATAAGACTGTTGGGGTAGGTAAAGGCATGACTGTGTGGATCCTTTGAGGAATGCAAAGCTACTGACACATGTTGAGCAAGGTGGAATTGGATTAGATCCACAGGTCTGAAAATAGCACTATGGCTCAGTAAATAAAGAGAGAGATTAGAAGAGGACTGAGTTGCTGGAAGGAAACTAAAATGTTTAGGCAGCTACTATAGTTATGAATTTTCTGAATCAACAGTAAAGATCACTGTGACAATATTCATGTTTGTTTAACTCACACATGACAAAAGAAGGCCTTTTTGAGTCATATAGTAAGAGAACAAATTTTTAGTTTTAGCCCAAGAAAGGGGGGAGTGACAGAGCTATACACTGGCAAAGTATACACAATCAAAGACCTAGGGTCTTTCTTTTTCTAAAATGAATTTTTGCTCTTCCCAAAGCCATTGAAATGCAAGGTATGCTGAATTAGCAAAGAAAAATACTGTGAAAAACAAAACCAGAACTTTCTGTCCAGTACACAGGGCAAGGAGTACTATATTTAAGAACCTGACTAAAGATTAAAGTTAAGGAAAGCCACAAAATGGTTAATGTTTTGGTAAAGTGGGGCTGTAACTTTGTTCAGAGTCTGTAATGATTGAGTAAGCCATTTCTGCCTTAGTGCAGAGGAAACGGATTAAATGGGTAGCTTTCTCTGAGTATTCTGTTTTGTCCATAGGTACTGAAGAAATATTGGAATTGCTGGTAAGGTGAATGACTAGTGGTAGAGGTACTTCTTCCTGTTTTAGGAGCTATTATTTTTCTACCGTTCCCAATAAAGTGAGGGAATTACCAAATCCTGATTTCGGGGCTCTTAGATGTTTTAAAGTATTGAGGGAATCTGGAGGTGATAGGGAAAAAAAAAAAAAAAAGTAAAGTATCATGAATTTTAGCTAACATTTAGTTCAAACGAAATTATTTTCTAATCTTAAAGCTTTTTTAAAAAATCTCTGGAAAATGTTTAGTTAAGCCTATTTTGTTTAAATTTGGTAGGAAGTAGTGTAGTAAAATGATATTGATTCATATGCGAAATTGAAACATAATCTCTGTTTATGAGATGGCATTAAAGCCATTTAGTCCAGCTCATACAGAGAAAGTCAAATTCTTCCATAGTGAGCTTTGAACATGATAACTAGCCTCTACTTGAACAATCTCAGAGAGAATTTAGGAGATGAGGCAGATCATGGCAATGTAAAAGGCAATATGCTGTGTGGAAGAATTGTTTCTGATAAAATATTATTGTAATCTATCCCTGCCCTTAAAGTTATCCTTAGGATCCCCATTCTTCATTAAGAAGCAAAATAAAGCCCCCCTTCCAATATTTAAGATTTTTTTATTTGAAAAATCAAATGCTTACATGCTAAGCTATTCATCACTCTATCCACATTTCTTAAATGGCAGCCAAAACAAATATGAAGATACTTTTGTAGATATAGGATGATTGGTTCTGGGAATGAGAATACTATAGTTGTTTGTGATGTAGACATATTTTTTTATATTTAATTAAGTGAAGTATAACTTTTTTAGTCAAGATCTGTAATGTTTTTACTGATGAGGGTCAACATTTACCTAATTGCTTTTACTTATAATGGACTTGCTAATTTGTTGATTAAGAATGATGTGCTCATAACAGTGCATAAATCTAATTTCTGCAGTGTTTTGCCAAAATTTTCCATAATATTTCATGACCAGAAGATATGGTTTGATGAGCTTGACCCTCCCAGACCAATTGCAAACAAATAGCAGTCTGGGAAGATGAGTTCAGTTTTGGATGTGCTGATTTCTATATTCCTGTGATCCCTTCAAATACAGATGCCCTCTTCCAGTCCCATCCATGTTGCTACAAAAGTTCGATATTCATCCTTTCTGATGGAGGCATAATACTCCATAGTGTATATGGACCACATTTTCCTTATCCATTCATCCGTTGAAGGGCATCTTGGTTCTTTCCACAGTTTGGTGACCATGGCCATTGCTGCTATAATCATTGGGGTACAGATGGCCCTTCTTTTCACTACATCTGTATCTTTGGGGTAAATGCCCAGTAGTGCAATTGCAGGGTCATAGGGAAGCTCTATTTTTAATTTCTTGAGGAATCTCCACACTGTTCTCCAAAGTGGCTGCACCAACTTGCATTCCCACCAACAGTGTAAGAGGGTTCCCCTTTCTCCCCATCCCCTCCAACACATGTTGTTTCCTGTCTTGCTAATTTTCTGAGTGAAATAAGTCAAGCAGAGAGAGTCAATTATCATATGGTTTCACTTATTTGTGGAGCATAACAAATAGCATGGAGGACAAGGGGTGTTAGAGAGGAGAAGGGAGTTGGGGTAAATTGGAAGGGGAGGTGAACCATGAGAGACTATGGACTCTGAAAAACAATCTGAGGGTTTTGAAGGGGCAGGAGGTGGGAGGTCGGCGTACCAGGTGGTGGGTATTATAGAGGGCATGGATTGCATGGAGCACTGGGTGTAGTGCAAAACCAATAAATACTATTATGCTGAAAATAAAAAAAAATACAGATGCCCTCTTAACAATTTAAACAGGTTTTCCCCAATGTCCAAATGTAGAACATTTCTTTTGTAAGCCAAAAAGATTTAAAATGAAGAAACAATTGCAATGAATTTATAATGGGAAAAATTTGAGCATCTATAGACCCCCAGACAACCTCTCTTAGGCTTTTCTGATACCTTAGGATACATCTTGGAAACAGGTGCACAAAATAAATCAAGACACAACACAAATATTCACAGACACAATTCAAGGCTGCCGTGACTATGGAGTGTGGTTCCTTAAGTGTAGGAAGGAGCTACCCAGTGCCCCTGTCACTGCTTGGAGTGTATGCTGCCTCTAGAAGGGCTCACGGCAAAAATGAAAACTATTTTCACTTTTTGCCTTTTCTCTTAAAGTGAAAATCCCTGTCAGATTTCTTTTGGTTAGCAAAATCAGGTCCTAACATATAGGTCTTTTGTGAAAGTAAATCTGTATAGCACAAACTTTTGAAAAGTGGAGAGGTACCTGTATATGGCCGAGCCTCTGAGAAAGGTAAAGATTATCATTGTATTTTAGGAACAATAAACATAAAGGTAATTTTTGCAGCCATGGATATGAATTAAAACAATCAAAAAAAGAGAATGCATAGGTTGAGAAAGATGAGATACAGTGATGGACTTCTTGGGCATTGTGAGTGATAAGGAGAAAGAAAACAGCAAATAAAAAAGAGAAGATGGGTTCTGAGGGAAAAGAGAGAAACCAGAAGAAGGATGTCTCTTCATCTCACATGGGAGAGTTTAAAGGATCCAAGAGTGGCCTGCAGTATCAACAGCACAAAGAAGTTCAGTAAGACAATAACTAAACCATGGATATTAGAGTAAGTGATTGGCATGGAATGGATAAACGAAGCAAGAGCAGTGTCATTTGAGTAACAGATTTTAAGGGATTGAGTGAGGACTGAATGAGAGTTGAGAACATGTGTATGGTGACTAAAATATAGATTGAAATTCTCTGTTTTGGTGGTAGGATTTGGAGTTTGTGGAAAGGCTTCCATTAAGGATTGCAAGTCCTAGATAAAGATGGAGTAACATCTAGATAAAGATGATAATAAACATCTAGATAAAGTAACACTTACATAAAGATGAAAATAGAATGAGAGTGAACAAAGAGCATTACATGCTGTGATGAAGGTCTCAAAAGTTTTTTTATATGAAGGTGAATGAATAATAATATAAAATAGACATTCAGAAGTTTAGCAGTCACAAAACCTCAACCCTGTGGAAATGAGGTGTGGGAGAGGCCTCTACTTTTGAGGGACACTTGGAGACATTGTGTCTTCTAGGAACACGAGGGTCAGTTAAAACAGTGAGGGAAGGAGCATTCTGGACATTACAGTATAGAGGCATCTCTTTTAGCTGTTATGCTGAAAATAGATTAAAAAAAGAAATAAAATAAATTTTAAAAACATAAATAAATCCATTCCAATATTTTTAAAATAAATAAATAATAAATAAATAAATAAGATCATTTTTAAAAAGTGAAAAAAAAAAGAAATAAATAATCAAGGACTCTGGAGATAGGGTACAGAGGGCAAAGCTGATGAAAATTTGTGGGTACAGTAGTAGTGATTAATAAGGATATCTGAAAGACTTGTATTTGTTTGTGGTTGAAAAAATTACATGAATGTGATGCATATGGAAATGTCAAATCCAAAGGGAACTTGGCAAACTTGATTCTGTGTCCCTGCCTGCCATGTACCAGAGGCCTAACAACATTGGCTGTCGTTCTGCTTCTGCTCAGAGTATTAAATAGAACATTGATGAAAATCTCTGACAAGGGTGAAAAGAGTGACTAGCAGATAAGAGATTAAAAGTATAATTCATCCAAAGTAACGTCTTTTCATTACCAATCTCTCATGGATTCCTATAGCTTGTTTGGTTAGTTTTGAAACCACCCCTCCACCCACCGTTTCTTTAGGGCCTTACTTCTTTTTGAAATCCCAAATCTCCCCTTAACTTCAATGTTTGTTCTGTGGGTTCACAGAATCTTGGGTGAAATTCATGTAGGAAACTGGTCACAATCCTTCTGTCACATGTGGTCTTGCTAATTTTGCCAAAGGTACCTAAAATACAAAGTCAAGTGGAAGAAAAACTTAAAGGTTTTTTTTTTTTTTTTAATTAATAAGTTGATGAAGGTAAGAGGAGAGTCATTTTAGGGAGTGAATGAAAATACTTCGTTGTTCTTTAAATTGCCTCTCACATCAGGGGTATCTTCTTATGCTAGAGCTGCTAAATAGCTCAGGAGTAAGGTCTTTCTCACATTGGCCTGATGTCTCTACTGCAGACAAACTAATTTATTATTGATGATTTGTGATGCTTTTTTATTTGTCTCCATTTCAGCACTTTTGATATGTTGGGTAAAGCTTATTGATTCATGCA